>NW_006399758.1:29139988-29163885 GCF_000299155.1 Elephantulus edwardii | reverse complement strand
TATAATTATAGAAAAAAAAGAAAGAGATAATGTGATTGCTACTGCAGAGGTCTTTGTAAAAACCTATATATGCTTTTCAAAAAATAAAAGTCTTTGCTATTCATCATCAGCATTTAGCCTGTCTGCGTCTTCATTCAATCCTAGCTCCTTCTCTCGCGGAACTGTTTCCAAATATTGAGGCCAGACCTCAATAGTATGTAAAATAAAATAACATACCACCTGATCCTGTACCGTCCTCACAATCCTCATGTTTTAGTTCATTCAGCACTGCAGACACTGTATTCATCATTCTTATTGAAAGTCTTTCACTTTTGAAGTGATTTTCTATTTTACCAAGCATGATGTTCTTCATGGACTAGTCTCTCCTGATAGCATAACCAAACTACTGAAGATGAAGTCTGACTGTCCTCACTTCTAAGGAACATTCTGGCTGTATATTCTTTCAAGACAGATTCAGTCATTCTTTTGAAGGTTGTGGCATATTCGATGTTTTTGCGTCAACACCGTAATTTAAATGCTTCAACTCTTCTTTGGTTTTCCTTATACATTGTTAGCTTTCAGGTGCATGTGAGGTCACTGGATGTCACAGGATGATTAATGCTCATGCTCTCTCTTTTGTAATATGGTTTTATTGATATATCATTGATGCCAACACTGTACTTTTTACTAGCTACAGCTTTTATAGAGAACTTCTCTTTCTTCCCAGGTACAGATGCACATGGAACTTCCTGGGAAATTATTCTTTTTTTTCTTGGTATACAAAAGTGACACAGCTCCAGTGATAAAGTGGCTAAACACTCAGCTGCGAGCTAAAAGGTCAGTAGTTTAAATCCCCTAGCCAACCATGGAAGAAGCTATGACAATCTAGTCAGGCTTGAACCCTTTGAAGTATCTCTGCTCGGTCCTATATGATTGGTATGACTTTAATTCTCTCTAATCATTGCAATCATAGCACAATGACAATGAGTTTGGAGAGAGAGAGAGAGAGAGAGAGAGAGAGGTGTATATTAGCTTTAAACACTCAAATTTGTTTCTTTCAAAGCAGGGCTTCTCTCATCAAAAAGAAAGTGAGTCTGAAACTCTTATTCACATAGATGCAGATCCTTCTTAATAACTTCAAGCGTCTGAGATCATCTGTAGTCTAAAATAAGCTATTTCTCAGTCTGAACTAGAACTATTACCATTAAACCAAGTTCAGGGTCTCACAAAGCCATGAGCATATTTACCAGTGTATTCAGTAATTCCTTTAAGGAGGTGGCTTTCCAGGACCAAACAGACTTTAAGACTAATTAAAAAAATAATTCTCAGCTTATGCCTACAGTAAGAGGGTTCATAGTAAAAGGATTTAAATAATATGGGGGAAATTTGGAACAAAACTAAAAAAAAAATAACATTGCTCAGGTTTACTATCTGAGACAATGAGCCCTGCCAGCCTTTAAACCTAGGATAGACCTCATCCCTGTGTCTCAAATTTCAGCCAAACTATTGACAGACCTGTAACATGTCAAAACTTCAGGACAGGCAGCTAGATAATACCAAAAGGGTAGTATTTGTTCAAGGATAAAGTCTGGAAGGCAGGAAGAAGTAGACTAGAAAGATTAACAGAAATCAGAATCACCGGACACATGTGGGAAGAATGTGGTGAGATATATATAGATAGATAGATAGATAGATAGATAATTGTAATTAATGTAAAAATTTTATATGAGTTATTAAATGGAAAACCAATTTTCCTCATAGACCTCCATTCAAATTATAATTTTAAAAAAGAATTCTTAGCTTGCTAGGCAGTACTCAATTTTTAACCAGTGCCAATTGTTGGACTTCATTTGCCTGCTGACAGCATCTATTTTTGCAAAAATTTGACAACTGCTTTCAAACTGTGAACCATGCTTTTCCCAGTTCTACATTTTCCAAAGATAACAACCCATAGTTTGTATTTAATATTAAAAACAAAAAACACCCAAATCTACTGTCATCAAGTGATTCCAACTCTTGGTGATAAGTTTCCAAGATTGTAAGTCTTGCCCCACTGACTTAGAAACCCTAGCAACACCAGAGGCCCAGGGCAGAGGTCTGTAACAGGAGCAGCTGCAGCCCCGTGCATCCTGAGCACTGGAGCAGATGCCTGGGGGCACCAAGGAAGCCAAGCCAGGCCCCACCAGGTACGTTCAGGCCTCTGGCCTAGCAGCCCACAAGCCTGTACTACAAACCAGCAGCAAACATACAACTGCACCTTTATCTGTGCCAATACCCCATCCAAGACCCTATCCTGCTGTGCTGCCATGGACCTCTGCTGTGATCTGTAAAGGGTGTCCTGTGCCATAATATTTAAATGTCTACTTGTCTCTATGGTTTGCTTTTAGAGGTACAGCACCTCTCTGTCAGTTCACTTCTTGGGGAATGATTTCCATGTTGCCAATTACTTTATTTCTTAAATGTATGTAGGCTTGGGCTCCTTTATTTGCTCCTGTTAGTACAGCACTTGTCTGTTGTACAGATGCAGCTTATGTGGTACTCTAATACAGAAATCTGAACCACCAGTGTCTAGGTACCAGAATGGTTACTCACAGAAGAGAGGTACCAACAGAGCTCCTAGAGTAGGACTGACTAGGAAGAATGACTGGCCATCCACTTCCAAAAAAATGAGCCTTCAAAAACCCTGTAAACAGAGGATCGTGGATATTTATAGTATATAAACATAGAGCCCAGATAGGAAGTCGCTCAAAATGAGTAGAAATGGCTACAAGCACCCTAAATTAAGAATTGGACATGGAATTCATGAAGAATAAATGTAAGAAAAATGGAAGTTGTTTAAACTCTAGTTCATAATACCTGTTTATAAATAGAAAGCACCTGCTAAACCAGCATAAGGGAGCCAACTACTACTAATAAGCAGGAAGGATAGGAAAGGTGAATAGCTACAAGAGCTTTTAGTGTAGTAATTGATACTTTAATCGCAGTTATCCTTGTCAAGAACCTTAAGGAAAGGTGTCATTCACTTCTTTTTTAGAAATAACAAAATTAATGTTTAAGAAGCTAAGTAATTTGTCAATGTGCATTACTAACATGTACTGAAGTGTTACCAGGAAACACTATTTAATACTTAGCCAAATGCTACAAAGTATGGAAGTCACATTATCAGAGCTAATTTTCCTTAAACTATTTTTTTTCAAGTTAAGCTTTATGATCATTTCTTCAGTGTACTTTACTTTCTCAATAAGATCAAATGAAGTTTTAAGATTTTAATATTTTTTCTAACATTTATTTCTAAATC
Source organism: Elephantulus edwardii (assembly GCF_000299155.1). Taxonomy (NCBI): domain Eukaryota; kingdom Metazoa; phylum Chordata; class Mammalia; order Macroscelidea; family Macroscelididae; genus Elephantulus; species Elephantulus edwardii. The sequence continues at coordinate 29,160,608 of NW_006399758.1, read as the reverse complement.
ATCTTGCTGAACTTTAGGTCTATTCTATTTTGATATTGTTGATTGCTGTTGAGTTGATTCTAATTTTTTAAGAGTTGTCAAATAAATACTTTCCACTAAGCACTTAACCTTTATGAGTGGCTACAGCACACATAGCTCTGCCCTAAGGAGAAATAAGGAGTGTTGTTGTCATTGTCCATAGGGAGTTGTCTGCTTAACCAAAGGCCTTGACTCTCTGGCAGCTAGGATATACTAGCAACTAAAGAGACAGGTAATCTCTATCTAGGCAATTTACAGCCTCTGAAAACCCAGTGAAAGATTAGTTATGAGTTGCTTCTGACTTGACAACAGTAAGACAGAGAAAGGGAAATATCCTGATGCCCCCATAAAAACATTTCTTGTGAGATACACTTTTTTCCTTCTTTTTCTACCTAACTAAAGAACAGTGTATCGCAGCTCTCGTGGCTTGGTGGTAAGGAGTTCTGCTGCTGATTCAAAGTCATGCGGTTCAAAGCCACTAGCTGGTCTGAGGGGGAAAGATGGATCATTTCCTTTCATGAGACTGGAGGGTCAGCTATGAGTCTGTTCTGACTCTATGATATTCAACAACAACAACACAGAACAATATAGAGATGCCACATTTTCCAGGCTGTCTTATCAAATACTCCATACTTCTTCCTCTTCTCCAAGCCTGTTCCCTTTTCTGCTCTTCCTTCTGCCTCTACCCCAGCATGCAGCCGGCAGCCCAGACTGTGAGGTGCAACACACAGGCCACCCAGACCATGAGGACTGGAAGCCTTTGCAAGGCATCCGGCTCAGTGATTGAGGCAACATCACTGAGGTGTCTGTCTGAGGTGAGAGAGGTGGGCTGGATAGCCTTGGATGGTTCACCTTACCTGCTGTTCAAGGGCTGAGACAGATGTGGGCACAGATAATTACTCCAAGAAAAATGGTATGTCCAGCTCCTCACTCAGTGCAGTATGTCTGCTACATTCCATTGTCCCTTGAGGATTCCTGAGCGCCACTTAATAATCTGTAAGGCCACACAGGTTTATATGCACACACATAACTGCGCCTGAAAAACCACTAAAGGGTCAGCTATGAGTCTGTTCTGACTCCACGGTATTCATCAACAACAACAACGAATATAGAAATGCAACATCTCTATTACCTGTATGTGTATGTAAGTCATGACTTATTCTTGCTCTGTTAAAAGTCAGAGAGAACTATCTGCGTGTTGTATGCATCTGACTTCAAATGTTAAATATATTGTCATCTTGGTGGTGGCATTGTTTCTCTTTCCTTTTATGTGAAAATGTTGTGTGTGTGTTTTTAATGTCACATTCTTTCTTTTATTTTTTAATTAATTTTATTAAAATTTACAGAGATTTTTTATTTCCATTCATTTATTGTTGCACTTTTCTCCCTGCCCACCTCTCCCCTTCAGTTCATTCTTCTCTTTGAAAAGTAAAAGAAAAATTATTTCCCCCAAGTCCACTCCACTCTACAGCCTTCGTTCTGGACTTGTGTCATGCCAATAATACATTCTATATCTCTTTATCATTCTCCTCAATACTGCCTTTACTGAGCTGTATGTTATTTCATATATTTCATATTTCTGTAGCATTCTAAGCTGTCTTGGTGTCTAGTGGTGTAGTCTATAAGGAGTTGCACTGCTAACCCAATGGCTTCTCCTCCGAGGAACTGTTAATTCTCTCAATAGATGCATTGTCACCAGCAGCTCCACAAGAGAAAGATGGGTTGTTTTCTTCTGTGCGATTTACAGTCTCAGAAACCCAATGGGGGAATCAGTTATGAATCTGCAATGAATGAGAAACTGTCTTAGTACTAAATTTACTTTTTAGTGGCTTTAAACTGATAAAAATCAGGCCCTCCCAGATTATATAGGATTATCTCCCCTACTTAGAGTAGAGGTATATAGGGTTTGAATCCATCAGATGCTCTCTTGGAGAAGGAGGGGCAGTCTCCTCCTATACCGGTCAGACCTGATTTAACGGTACACACACCAAAAAAATAATAAAATAAAAGTAAATGGAATACAAACTTTAATCATATCTACAAAATACCTTCACAGCTATACCTAGATTAGTGTTTGATGGTAAGGGTATCCTAGCCAAGATGAATCATAAAATTTACCACCATTCATTTCAAACTCGGTGAATAAATGAGCAAACCAGAACCTACATACTCACTAAAATAAAGCAAAACAAAGTTATTGCCACTAAGTTGATTCCAACTCCTGACTATCCTATGAATATCAGAACTGTGCTTCACTGAAAATGTGACTGATTCGTCAAATGTAGATTGTCTGGCTTTTATAGTTCCAGAACACCTTACAGAGGACTCAAATCTCTAACCTTTTCATTATTAGCAAGGCAGGTTAAATGCTTACATCTTCATTCCTACCGTTACAGTTGTATGGGTTTTGTTTGTTTGTTTTTTAGTGTGTAATCCAGTTGGAACCAGCTCATAGTTGACTCTTCAATGAGTTGTTGTCATGTGCTGTCAAGTTGGAACCAACCCATAGCTGACCGTCAGTGGATTTTCAGAGACATTCAATCACATGGGAGGAGATTGTCCATTCTTCCACTGCAAAGTAGCTGGTGGATTAGAACTGTGTGGCTTTGGGACTGCAGAGAATCTTATCACTGGGCCTCTGGAGCTCCCTTTGATGAGTTTGTTAGAGACTGGAAATCACACAAGAGGAAGGTCACATCTTTCTATGTTGGAACAGTTGGTTGGATTCAGTCCATTTCCTTTTGGACTGGCAGCACAACTTCTTACCACCATGCCTTAGAACACACCATGATGACTAGAAAGTGGGTGAAGCCAGACGATGCTAAAACTTTCTTGTTCTAGCTGAATTTCCCAAAGAACGCTAGTTTCTTGTGCAGTGAAATCCCTTTGACATATCAAAAGGATCAACTGATTTTCCCTGACTCTATTCACGTTACCACCAGATGTTCTTAAGATCTACATCTCTCTAGTCTTCTCTGTCTTTGAACCTAAATAATAGCCTTCTTTACCTTTATTAAGCACTGTTTTCAATGTGAAACTTGCTTAGGTAACAATTTGTTCTGAATTTCTGTTGCAGATAAGGCTTATAGCACTTCTTTGGCAATTTTCATCCACCTATTGTATTTTTAGAATCTTCAGAATTATATCCTCTGCCCTCAACTAAACCATAGGCCTAATGAAGTAATATAGAAATTTTGTATTCCTGAGATGAAGACCACATTAGTCTCTGTCAAGTGAGAACAATGGTTCCTGTACTATTCTGCTTTTCTCCAAAGACCATCCTGCTGGCAAGGTGAGCAGAAATAGGTGGAGAGATCAATACATTCTTTGCAGCACAGTAACACTGTTTCCTGGTGGGTAGATAAGCCTGCTTTTGCAGTCTCTGCCTTTGTTTCACAATTCTCTATATTCTCATTCATTCTCTCTCTCTCTCTCTCTCTCTCTCTCTCTGTCCCTCCCTCCTTCCCTCCCTCCCTCCCTCCCTCCCTTTTTCTCTGTTTCCTCATCCCACTGAACATGGTTATCCTTCCAAGGAATCATGCTAATAGCTCTCAGTAGGTGCATTGTCTGCAGTTCTTAACCAGTATTCCCAGTTTGGCTGCACCGCCTGACACTCTGCTTTAGTCTGGTTCATAGCAGGAGAGCAGAGCTATGGTTCTGTCATGTCAGATTGCTTAAATACTTTTCCAGAGACAAGCTTAATACCTGCTGATGTTGCTAGGATTTATTTACAAGCATGGGACTTGAAGAATAATTCCCTAAAGACATTGTAAATGACACTTGCATTTCAAACTCTTTTTTTTCTGATTTGTTCAGTAATTTAATCAAATATAGTTCCAAAGTATTCTAGATTCTAAGATAATAAAGCAGAGAAAATATTTCTTATGCTATCCTTGTCGGGTTGGAAGCAAGAGTGGCATCCACTTCCATAATAGCTTGCCTCCGGAAACCCTATGAACCTGGAGAGAGGATGAAAGGCACCCAAGGGTCCGAGGACTCTCCTTCATAGGGTCGCTATGAATCGCCTGCAACTCGACGGCACTTAACAACAACAACAATCCTTGTCAGCCTTGTCATAACTTGATAATCCCTGTGGTTTGTGTTACAAAATTATACTCTGATTCCATTATCTACAACTTCCAATGCTTTTTGTCATGGAAAGATTAATATTAGTTAATTTCCTAGAATAAATTCGTCAAAAATTCTAAATTAGCTTTAATTTAGTAATTTAGGCTCGGTGTATTCAAAACAAATTTTTTTACCATTGATTTGAAAATTCCTAACACAGGTTCTGCTTTGGGATATTTTATTCCACCAGGGGGAAAGAATGTAATTCCTAAGTTGGTTACCTGTGTTAGAGCTTTCAGTATTTGGCAGATTTCATCCCTGATGTTTAGGTGAAATATCTCTGTATTTGCTGAATGAATAAATAAATGAATGAACAAGTAGAAGTCCTTTCAGCTACATATCATGACAAAGGGAAAAAGTTAATATTGGTGTCTTTTGTTATGAAGCTGAAAAGCCCACAGAGAGTGCTGGATCACATTCTTTGGCTAAAATAAATGTAAAATTAAAAAATTCTCACCTTTCCTTGACATTGCAAGGATAAGCTCATCCAGAAATCAGGTAAATAAAGATTGGCTATGGGATGATGGAAACTGCCTGCATTTACATGGTTTGTTCAAATGACAATCAGCATTAAATACCGGGAGAGTTGACCTTCCAAAATTTTCAGGTTTCTTCCTGTTCTTTTTTTAGAAGACTTGAATCAAAAATGTAGAACACTTAAAAATATACCCTCAGCTGGAGGGAGAAGATAGAGAAAACAAAAGTAAGAATCCTTGCCTTCTACAACAGGAAAGAAAAATTCGTCTTTTACCTTTAAAGCCTCGAGATAAATTACATTGGCGAAATGTTTAGCAGTATCATTTAATACTATTTCTAGGATACTAATGAGTAATTTTAATATATACCTTTTAACCTACACCTCATGTTCCATTATACTTAATTATTCTACATACTTATTACACCTTTTAAATTACAATGATTAATCATAACCCTTGCATAATTAAATTGTGAAAAATGATTAATCATCTTTGTATTATTGTTTAATTATGCTATATTTTTCATATTAACTGGAAAATGTAAAGTGTTTTAACTCGTGGACCAACTACACTGGTAAGTGGTTAATTAGCATGGGTTTTATTAGAGGTAAAGAAATGAAGGTCCAGGTCAAGAGACGCTTATCCAGGGGCAACAACTATATTTCTTATGTATGGTCTGGACCAAGAATAGTGGAAAACAGCAACATTTCCTGTCATTTTACCACAAAACCAAATTTTTCTTTTCAATGCATATTATGAATACTGCTAAAGGACATGTGTTGTTTCTCAAGAAACTTATAATTTGAAACTTCACAGTATTGGTCCACAGACTATGTGGATTAATAGTTACTGGTGTTAGTTAGACACACTTGCCACAGTTTCAGCCTCTGATCCTGTATAGTTAGTTTCAAAGTGTCTTGGCAAAACTCTTGAATGCCTACTTCACAAAGGAGCCCAGACAGAAGACATAACTCTAATAATCATCCTTTATGCAAAAATTAAGAGGGGGGAATGGTGAAAGTTTATTTTCAATCACAAAGGGATCTTTCTGATCCTAAAAGGAGTAGTTAGAGGTTCCTCTTGAGTAGACTGCACCTAGTTGAGTTTAATCTAACGATTAATCTTTTGATACTTAATAACTTCAGGAAGTAGCATATGATCAAGAACTAGCATATGATTAATAACCAATAGTAATAAAGGAAAACATTCAAGTTGCTCTGAAGGGAAAAAATATAAGACTCCAGAAATGACAAAATACAACTGACATATTTCAACGGACGCAGCTCTGTATGTGTTTAACAGGCTGTGCAAAGAAATCTGGAGGACAGCTACCTAGGCAACTTACTCCTATTCAAAAAAAGGTGATACCACAGAGTATAGAAATTATCAAACTACATTATTAAAATTACATGCAAGTAAAATCCTGCTGAATATTGTCCAAAAATGACTAAACAAAACATCAACAAAGAACTGCCAGAAATAAAAGCTGAATTTAAAATCTGTGGCACGAAGGATATCATTGCTGATATCAGATGGATCTTGACTAAAAGCAGAGAGCACCAGGAAAAAAGAGTACTTGTGTCTTATCAAATATTCAAAGTTATTTGACAGTGTAGATCACAACAAATAATGGCTGGCTTTGAAAAAGGTTAATCCTAGAACACTTGATTGAGCTCATGCAAAACCTATATCTAGACCAAGAAGCTGTTCTCTGAAGAGAGGATGGGAACAAATAGTTCATGGTTCAAAATCAAGAGAAGAGTGCTTCAAAAATATAGCCTCTCTCCTCCATACCTTTTCAATTTATGTCTTTAACACATCATTCAAGAGGCTAGACCTTATGAAAAATAATGTGGCATCAGCACTGGAAGAAGACTCAATAAACTGTTTTATTCAGATAACACAACTTTAGTTGCCAGAATTGTGGAAGACTTGAAGTGTTTGTTGCTGAATATCAAGAACTACAGCCTTCCATAAGGATTGCATCTCAACGTAAGAAAAACAAAAATCCTCCCCACTAGACTAATAGGTAACATAATGATAGATGGAAAAAAAATATTGAAGTTGTTAATGATTTCATCTTTCTCTGATCCACAATCAACACCTTTGCCACTAGTAATCAAATCACCAAGGACCTTTCCAGAGTGCTAAAGAGCAATGAGATCAATCTAAAGACTAAGGTGCACCCAATACAAGTCATAGTCATCTCAATTGCTTGTAATGCATCTGGGAGCTGGACAATGACTAAGGGTGAAAAAAGAATTCATGTCATTGAGTTGTGGTGCTCGAGTAAAGTATTTAACATACCAACCACCACCTAAATGATGAATAACAGGGTATATTCTAGAGAAAATTAAACCAGGTTGCTCCTTAGGAATAAATTTTTTTTTTTAACTCTGCCTTATACATTTTGGGCATATTGTCAGGAGGACAGTCCTTGGAGAAGGACTTTATACTTGAAAGGGTGAAGGGTCAGTGAAAGAGAGGAAGATCCTGGATGATCTAGATTGACACTGTGACTGTGGCAATGGGGTAAAATGTGTCAGAAGGTGGTGAGAATGGCTCAGGATAGGGCAAAGTTCAGAGCCATTATTCATAGGGTCACTGTGAGTCTTACTCAACTCGACAGCACTAATAACAACAACACTAACAGCAAAGCCCTAATAAACCCCATAATCATTAGTATTGTATGTGAGTGTCATTTGTCAATTGCAACAGATTAAAAGACCCAGAAATAGAAAAGCAAAAGCCCCAGGAGAGAGAGCTGGTGCAAGTGTTGGTAGAAGTGGGCACCATGAGGCGTGGTCAGATCACAGTAGGAATTACTTTTGTGTTGTGGATTTTTTGATGACTACTCTTAACTCTTTTTGAATTACTGGAGGTGGACACATCTTTCCCGGTGATGCCCACACTGGTTTTACATATTTTCAAGATTTAGAAACCAGCAAAGGACAGCTCTATTATTCCTCACAGTATTTCTTTCTTAATAGGCATGAGTAAATCCAATGGATATATCTTGTTTTGAAAGGAATTATAGACACTATTGATTATATATGCTAAATTTCTTGTAATTGTCTTCCTAACAATAACTTTGAATTTAAAATACCCTATATTGAATACTTTTAAAAAAATAGGATAAAAATGTCCCACATGCACAGCCTTCTCATGTCTTATTTTAATTTGTCCTCTTTAGAGCTCCTGATTTTGTAGTACAGATCCAAGGAATCATCCTCTGCTTCTTCTGAATCCAGGATCTAACTGCAAATACCGTGGTTACAATGTCAAGTATTAGGTAAAAGTTCAGCCTTCACCAAATGCACAAAAATAGATATATTGGCTTCTTAAGACACTCAACTACATCTTCATTAGATTACATATTTGTTTATGAGCAAAGAGCCACCTGTAATCTTACAGGTGATGTAAACAATTAATTATAAATGGAAGTCAAAAGATAAGGAAAAGGATAATTATTTATATAACCTGGTGTCTTGCTGGAATGCTGTACAGTGCAAGAGGTAATAAAACAGCTCTAATAATGTCGGACTCAGGAGGTAATTTACACTTTATTAGGTGGAAGAGTTTTGAAATTGTTTGTTGCAGAAGATTAAAAAAAAGAGGAATAAAGAGGGAGAGAGACTGAAGCTAGAATCAGAAATGAGATTCATGATTTTTCTTTTGATCCACAGAATAACAGCTATCTGTACTGCTTTATAACTTCATAGGATTTTCCATCAGGTTCTCTGAAAATTGACTCTTTAAATGTGATGACACCAAAAATGGGATATAAGAAAAGAAGTATTTTTTAAAAAACCCACAAAAATTTAGCTGCTTCCGACAGCATTTTACTAATGAGATATGCCATGAAGTTCTATCACTCATGCATTATTTAACATCATACCCCCCAGATATCCAACTCTTGATTTTTAGATGACTCACTTGCCTAAAACCAGAACAGCTTCAGGCATTTTAGGTTTTGAATATAAATCACCTATATGTCGGAGAATGTTATTTTTAAATACTCCATGCTCTGTCCTCAATTATGGTGAAAGAAGCTAAGTATTTTCATAAAGTTATTCCATTTATAGTGTATGATATTTAATTTGTATATGAAGCATATTTTTATGGAGTGTCCATTGGTGCAAGGTACCATGAGAAGGAAAGGGGTATTAGTTAACTTGATTAAGAAATCATTATTGTTGTGTATTGTCAAGGCAGAATTGATGCAAAACTCACCCTCCAGAGTTTTCAAAGGCAGTAAATCACATGGGAGGAGTTTGCCTCTCTGTCTCCTGTGGAGCAGGTGTTGGATTTAACCACATACCTTTTGGTTGGCAGCATAATCCCTTACTGCAGAAGTGGCATCCACTTCCTAAATAACATGCCTCTGGAAACTCTACGAACTCTGATAAATGTCAATAGTTGTAGAGGGGCTTCAGTCCTTTTGTTCATAGAGTCACTATGAGTTGTGCTCAACTCGAAGGCAATCAACAATAACAACAAGCCAGGAAAGCTCAAGAAATCATTATTCTTAGAACATTGTTCATATTTCATTTTATTCATCTCCCATGGCGGGACTTGACAGAAACATTCTGATAACTTGATGGCATAAATGAAAATATTTAAAGAGACGAGACATCCATTCCACATCCCGAATAACTGAGGATTTTCTATTTGAGATGTAGAGGGAAATAAACATATATATATATCCATGTATATAAATATGCAGATCTATAAAGCCATGCACTGGCTTGTTATACCTTACTTGAGTAGCTGTTAGCAGCACCTCTCAAGTCTGTGAGCAGTGGTGTCACATTAGTAACTTGAAGCTCGTTATGATGGGAGTATTTACACCATGTTGTTGTTATTGTTGTTTTACACTGAAGAGTTAGAACTGACCCATAGCTGCCCCTCTGGCGGGTTGTCAATGGCAGTTAATCACACAGGAGATTGCCCAACCTTCTCCCACAGAGCAACTTGTGGACTTGAACTGTGTGCTTTGGGGATTGCAGCACAGCTTCTTTCCACTAGGCCACCAGAGCTTCCTATTTACACCATAGAAATTGGTAAATGCAATAAACCACTGGTTTTTGTTTTAAGTTTTCAGACATCAGATCGTTAAACATTTACTAGCTCATCATGAGGTATATGTGATGCTGTGTATAGAATTATGTGTAAAAATACAACTATTTTTTTTTAATTTTAATACTTTTAGGTGTTTGTGAGTCATTTCTGATTCATAGAAACTTAAGTATAACACGGTTTCCCCCCATTCTCACAATTACTGCTGTTTGCTGCAATGATTATGCCAATCTTTTGTTTCACTAACTACGTCATTCAAGTTGTTAACCCTCTATTTTACCAAGCATGGTATCTTTCTTCAGAGACTGGCTTCTCCGGATAACATACTCAAAGTATATTGTTGTTATGTGCCGTCGAGTCCCTTGCAATTCATACCGACCCTGTGTACAACAGCCCTAAACTCTGCTCTGTCCTGATCCAGTCGCACTGTCTCTGACACTCCCATCCCAATTACCCCAGTCACTGAATCAATCCACCTCATAGAGGGCCTTCCCCTCCTGAGCTGTCCCTCCACCCTCCCAAGCCTGATGTCCTTCTCCAACGACTGGTCTCTCGTTACAACATGTCCAAAATATGCTAGATGGTGCCTCAGAATCCTTGCCTCCAAGGAGCCTCCCAGTTTAACCCTTTCCAGGATGAATCTGTTTGTTTTCCTAGCAGTCCATGGTACCCACAACACTCTACCCCAGCACCACAGCTCAAAGGCATCAATTCTCCTTCTATTCTCCTTAGCCATTGTCCAACTCTCTGATGCATAACAAGTTATAGCAAAGACTGTTGCCTATATCAGACACACCTTAGTCTCCAGAGAGACACCATTGCTCTTTAGTACTTTGGAGAGGTCCCTAACAGCAGACATTCCCATAGAAATATGTCTTTTAATTTCCTGGCTACTGGTGCCAAGAGTCTTGGCACTCAAAGTATAAGCAATGAAATTTAGCTGTCTTTGTTTCTAAGGAACATTTTGGTTTCACTTATTCCAAAAAGTTTGTTTGCTGTTATGGCACTCCACAGTATATTAAATATTCTTCATCAATACCACAATTCAAAGGTATTAATGCTTCTATCATCCTCCTTATGAATTGTGTATCTTGTACTTGCACTTGAAGAAACCAAAGATACTAAGACTTAGACAAGTTGCCCCCGAGTCGTAAAAATGACATCCTTGCTCTTTAGCACTTTAAAGCAATCTTTTGCACCAGATTTGGCCAAAGCAGTATGTTCTTTTTTTACTGCTGTTTCCACAGGCATTGATGAAGAATCGAAGTAAAATGAATCATTGGAAACTTTAACTTCTTCTCTGTTTATCATCTCATTACTTATTGGGCAGTATGGGGACTTTGGCTGTCTTTACATTGAGATGTACTTTACAGTGAAGGTTATAGTCACTGAATTACATCAGCAACTATATGGAATCATTTTTAGCAAGTAAATTTTGTCATCTGCATACCCTAGATATTAAAGTGTTCCTTCAATCCTGATGCCATATGTAGTCCAATTGATCTCAGCATGCTGGCTGAAGATATGGTGAAAAAATACAATCCTAACATACGCCTTTCCTGATTTTAAAATATACAGTATTTCCTTCGGTTCTAATGGCTGCTATGTGGTCCACGAACAGGTTCTGTGTGGGTACAGTTAAGTGATCCGGCCTTTTTATTCTTTGCAATGTTATCCATAATTTATCATGACCCACATAGTTGAATGCCTTTGCAAAGTCAATAAAACACAAGTAAACATTTTTCTGATGTTCTCTACTTTCAGTTAAGATTCATCTGACACCAACAATAACACTTGTGCCATAGCTTTCTCCTAAGCTGCCTTGAATTTCTGGTAATTCAATGCCATATTTATAAAATATACTTTTATAAAAATACTTGTGTAAATACATATATTCACTGGAAAGTTCCATAGTGATAAAAATAAGACTACACTTAAAAATAAAGCTCTATAGTCAAGATATAATATAGTACTATATAGTCAATTATTTTCCCAATAAATCTCTGTGTTGGAAGTGATGGCTTATAGTTTCACTATACAAAGAAAATCTTTCATGAGTTCCAAACCATATTTAAAAGTGTAATTCAAGCTTCACCTTGAGCACTAAAATATATTCTTCAGAAATATATACATAAAAAAATAGAAAAGCACTAAAATATATTCTTCAGAAAATTTGAGACAAATAAAATTGCTACAGGATATAGTTTACCACACATTTATTTGTGCTGTGCATGGATTTGAAACATTATATAATGCAAAATACTGGAATATTGAGTAGATTCCATGTGCACTGTTGAGATAAAATGATTTTATTTGTAAATGAACGGGGGTGGGAGGAAGCTGAAAAGGAACAAAGAGCCTCTTCAAAATTAGTTAGTCAAGTCCTTGATACTCAAAATATGAAATTTCATCAGTTTTATCTTTGCCCAGTTGGGAATTCTGTGTCTCCAGCCTTCCCCAAGAGCTATGGAAATAGATTCTGTAGTTTAACAAGATCCCCAGGTGATTTATAAACACATTAAAATATGAGGAGTCCCTAACTAGATGGTAATGAATTTGAGACAGAAAATAAGGTCTCCTGGTGCTGTTTCTGATTCCCCCACTTCATTTTTTGACACCGCCCACATGCAGATTGACTTACTTTTGCTGAACATAACAGCAGCACCAAGATAGCCTTTCCTAATTCCATTTCTATTTTCCATAGTTAGGGTTATGTTTGTGCTAGTATATCCACCTTATGAAGATATTAAGAGAACTTTGCCAGGTTTTGCTTCATTTGTTCAATCTTAGAGTGATTGGTCACTTCACGAAAACATAGTGTTGATATCTTACAATTTTTCAACAGTTACTAGATCTGAGAAGAGCCAGCAATAAGTACATCCATTGACTTGTGGTATGATGGTGGTGGTTATACAACGATTGCATTTTACATTCGATAGTTCCGGTGATTTCATCCACATGGAGCTGTGCTCGCTGCTAACCCAAAAGCCACAACTCTCCGGAGATTCAAGTTCAATAGCAGTTATGCAGGCCATCGCCTCCCATGTAATTTAAATAATTGTAAGCTCATGGGTCATAGTTATGAGTCATGGCCAACACAACAGCAAGAGAGAGAGAGAGAGAGTGTGCTTTCTATTATAGAAACGGAGTCTCATAATTTCATGAAGATTAACATGTTAATGAGTTTTAAAAGAACTGAAAATACTGTTCTAATGATCATACAGTACATTTAAATGAGGGTTTAGACTTTTTTCTGACATTAATAGGATGTTGTTGGGTTTTTATTTAGAGAAAGAGCACACGCAGTATCTAGGCACACCAAAACTTATTGGGTAGAATGTTGCTTCAATAATGCAGATGGCAGGAAACTATGTGTGAAACCAATTATCCTACTCCAAATTCAATGGACAAATAATTTATAGAAATCAAGAAATAGTAATTAAACAATGAATCACTTAGACAGAAGAATAACACAGATGTGGGTTGATGACTAGAAAGCAAACAAAAGCTTGAACAGAGCTTAGGAGGAATTGTATACCTTGAAACTTAGAGCCACTAAATAGAGAACTTCTTTGCAAGTCTATCAAATACTAGGGCATTGAAAGAGTTGGTAAAATCCCAGTGTATGACATGGATTTCAATAGGATGTGGTCATTTGTGTTTATGACTATTTCTTTCATGAAAGTAAGTTATTATACCAGGAGAATGCTAACTATTGGCTGTTTCCTTAGATATAACAATGATGAACCAAATACTTAGCAGGTTATTTTGAAATTTGCAACATATAGGTGTGGTGTATTGATTCATTTTCCATAAAGTTAAAGAGGCTATTTAAAGCTACATTTAAGGAGATGGCCAATAAGAAACAGAGAGAATACTGGTTGGTTATCAAACAAATAGAAAATGACCAGTACAGAATTAAACACAAATCTGAGTGTAATATCTGTGGAAGATTGTGGGAAAGTGGTCTTAGTTTAAAGGTTTTCTGCATGGTAAAAATTATTAACTACTCAACTAGAAAGAAATTAGTTTGGCCCATTAGATGTATCTGGAAACTTCATGGTGGAAAAGCATGGTGATCAACCTCTAGTAGTGCACAGACCTGAAAACCCTTTGGAACTGCTGAAGTCTTCCAATGTAAGGTCACTATGAGTTACAATGGATGTGTGGTAGTTGTTGTTGTTGTTATTGTTGTTGGTTGCCTTCAAGTCAAGCACAACTCAAAGCGACTCTATGAACAAAAGGATTCACAGCCCTGCTACAACTATTGACATTTCTCAAAGTTCATAGAGCTTCCAGAGGCATGTCGTTTAGGAAGTGGATGTCACTCCTGCTTCCAACCAACAATTATAAGTATGAATACATCATGATATAAATTGTTCTTAAGAAAAAAGTAATTTTTAAAAATTCTATAGAAAATTAGACTTGGCAATCTTCTTAAAATAAGATGATAGCCAAGTAAATCCCGTGGAACAGTTCTACTCAAACATGTGTGGTCTCAGTGAGGCAGAATGGATTAATAGCAGCTAACAGCAAGAAATGCCAGTGTAAGTATATCAACTTAATTAGTGTGACTAGATAAATAGAGAGTGAGCAACAAGATTCTCAGTTGAGTTTGGATGTTTGATAATACCCATTAACACTAAAAATATAATTTTATTTACTTAATAGATTTTTGAAATGTGCTATTGGTAAAGAATATGAAATGTTCCAAGGACTGCCAAAAGAACAAACAAATTTATCGGGAGGAAGTGCACCTAGACTGTCCTCTGGCTGTGAAGATGGTGATGTTTCATCTACTATAATTTGGACTTGTTATCTTAAGAAACTAATTCGTGGGAGAAGATAACGTGGGGAAAGTGAAAACAGGGAGAAACTCAAGAGACTAAGGAGAAACAGTGATTGTAGGAATGAACCTACACACAACAGTGATTTTGGAGGTACAGGGTCAGAAAATCTTTCTTTCTGCTGTTCAAAGAGTTGCTATGACTTAGAACCAACTCCATAGCATTTGACCTAAACATAACTAACCTAAACTAAGCAGATGAGTGTTTAGAAACTTTGGTAAAATTTCGTTCATTTCTGAGGTAAAATCCTTTTCACTTTGTCACAATTTTCGTGTTCCCTAACTCTGCAAATTGCTGTGTCCGAAGTGAGAGCCTTACATCAATTCATCACATAACGTTAAGAACTTTACTTTCACTCACTCATTTGTTGCCATCAAATCAGAACTGACTCGTTGGCTGCCCCTCCAGCAGGTTTTCAGAGACTGTAAATCACACAGAAACATGCCCATCATTTCCCCACAGAGCAGTTAGTGGATTTCAAAAAGCCACTTTCAGGTCAACAACACAATTCCTTATGGATTAAGTCACTAGAGTTCCATTATTTAGCTACTGACCTAGCATTATTGAATGTTTCCTGGGCCATTATCATTTTTTAAATACCTCATAGACTGGTAAAAACAGTTGACCAATCGACTAACAAACAATTATCTTCAATCTCATCTTCCTCAGCATCTCCACACCTCAGATATGCTTCATTTCTTTGCACAAACTAAATGAGATAATAAAAATGGACTTTTT
The DNA here is from genome assembly GCF_000299155.1 of Elephantulus edwardii. NCBI lineage: Eukaryota > Metazoa > Chordata > Mammalia > Macroscelidea > Macroscelididae > Elephantulus > Elephantulus edwardii. The sequence goes on along the minus strand of NW_006399758.1, from coordinate 29,145,322 downwards.
GCTGTAGACTGTACATAAAGAAGTAGTACATTAAAAGCTTTTTTCTTAAGCTATGCTGTTATTTTTCCAAACACGGCTCACCCAGAACTGATGAAACCAGTAATTTATGGGACAATAATAACTTCCTCAATTTTTAATTAATTCATTGGCTAAAAATTATTGCTGTTTTGTCCTATCACAATTTGTATTCACAAAGAAAAAGGCAAATTTCATTTAAAAAAATAAGGAGTTGCTGGTGAGATAAAGGAAGGAGAAGTAAGAAACATAGTAAAGATAATCCGTAATTGCATGGTTTTCTTACTTGTTCAGAATATGGTCTTTTTATGCACTGAATTTGTCAGTAAAGTTGGCCTCAATTTAGTGATCCTTCATAGCCTGGAATGGGATGACCTTATATTTCATGGAAAATTGCTTTGAATTTTCTTAAGGTAAAAGCTGTTCTAGCGTAAACATACACTGTAATTTGTTTTCAGTTTTTGTTTTGTTAGGAGATGTGGTGCGTGCTTTCAAAAGCATCTTTCCCTTCCACTACTTGCTTTCCATAAGAGATCAGGCTGGCAATGTTATTTTATGGGTTACTTTATGCTTTGTGATTTTTCTGTGATTGACTTCTTGTGCTTAAGCTGAAGGGATTTACTGATGTTAACTGAGGTGGCTTCTTTTCTGTGAAAGCTAAGGCTTCAAGTAGACAAACCTCAAGCTGATAAAGGCACCTCATAGACTATACTCATCGAATATGCACAGAATTTTAAAATAAAGGGGCTGGAAATCACATAGGAAAGTGTACTTGTAACAGAAGTGTGTGTGTGTGTGTGTGTGTGTGTGTGTGTGTACTATCAAATCGGATCTGACTGGTACAGAAGGAGGTTGCCCCTCCTGCTCCAGCAGAGCATTTGGGGGATTCAAACTGCATACCTCTGGGATTGCAGTGCAGCTTCTTGCCACTAGGCCAGTAGAGCTCCCTCAGAAATATGTTTAAAAAAAAAACCAAACAATTATTCCTCAACTAACCACACATGTCCTGAGTTTGTTGTGAACGCATTTCTTGTACCCTCAAAATTATCACACAGTGGTCTTTAAGTCACAATATGCACTATTATAACATAAAGCATTTGAACTTCACAGGAAAATTACTTGATATACGTGAAAACTTGAGGGGGGTTTTGTATCTGCAACTATTAATTCTTTTTCACCTTCAAGATGATCCTCGTAACCATTTTCTCCAGAGATTTATGTCCTTTTATGATATCTTCCCATATTACCTTAACTATAAGTTATTATAGAATAGATAGTGTGTGATTTACAAGACTGAGTCATAAAGGCATTAGCACTTATGTCTTGATCACTTTTGTGTTATTTTCTTCAGAAGAAAACAGTTTTCATAATGTGAACATTTGTCAGTTATAGGGAGAATTAGCTGTATTGAAATTATTCTCACAAGAAATTCTGATCCAGAACACTGCATTTAAGTCAATGCGGAGCTTACAGCATCCAGAAAGTGTCCAAGATAATAAATCTCTATCATTGCTTAGGTCAGTAAATTTTGGGGAAAATATGCTGCCTTACAAGGTGATAATTTGGGTTTGGTTTTGAGATTTATTTATGTAGCAATAGAAAGTAAAGACAAAATGGAAAATGGTGGATCATTCATTTATTCATCACTAAAATACTAGGAGTTGCAAGGTTGGATATAAAGTTACATTCACCAAGAAAGAAACAACTAAAATTCTATTAAAGATTCTTTATTAGGTGTACATACCGTATCTTAATGATTTGGGTAATGAAAGCCTGTTGCTGTAGTTCTTATGATTAAGTAGCTTTTCTGAAAAACTTGAGAAAATAAAATTTAGAAAGAAATAAATTTCCCTAAACAATAAACAAATATTCCCTAAGACAAATGCTGAGTGATTACCATAATCTTAATTTTCTTTGAAGATGTGTCAAAAGGCCACATAATTAATTTAATAAAAAACATTACTGTGAACCAGACGTCCAATCTTTATCCAGAGAGTTTTCCAACTATAACAAAATAGAAGCTTTTCACCTTGACTTTTCTCTTCACAGGTGAGACAAAACGATAGAATGCTACAACCGTTCATCAGAAATAAGGAAAAATGATATGCAAACAAAGCAAAATATAAATGTCAAACTAAATCATTACTATGGAGAGGACATGTAATTTACTGAGAAAGTTAAAATGTTGTTGTTATTCTTATTGTTTGTTGTTGTTGTTGTTGTGTATGCCATTGAGTTGGAACAGACCCATAGTTGACCCTCCAGAAGGCTTTCAGAGGCCGTAAATCGCACAAGAGGAGATTGTCCCTCTCTCCTGGGGAGTCGCTGGTGGGTTTGAACACTGTACCTTTGGTTTGGCAAAGCAGCTCCACATCACTAGGCCACCAGAACTCCTTACATACTTAGATGAGTTTCAAGACTCAAATCTAGGGCTAAATACTTATATTGATCATTGTTGTAATTCTATACTTTACGTTTAAAGGAAACAACACTAATAAAGTTAAATTAATTTACCCTCACTAGCACAATTGGTTAACTTTGAAAAAATAGGAATATAACAGAATTCTAACACAGATTATTTTCAGATCTCCCTAAGTGGCATTTATGCCAGTTTTAAGAATCACAGCTAACAGGAATATGACTGAACTCACTGCTCTGTAAATGCTAATTTGTGTTGAAGTCACAGACCTCCTGCGGTTCCCTTAATGGGAATGTCACATGTCTATTTAATACACAATATACCAAATAATTTCTTTATTATCCCAGAATAAGAGATATCCTATGAATTTGACAATATGGCTTCTGAAAGCAGTAGGATATTATTTCAAAACCACACTTTAGAAAACATTAAAAAAACAAGAGATTTTGCCACAGGGCAATATATTTCTAAACTACAACTTTTCAAAGAACAATAGTCTCCACATTTAGTGTCAAAAAATAAGATCTGTAAAGCTCCTAAAATGAAGTGTTGGAACAGTATGTGCTTTGATATTCAAAAACTTTTTACAGGAAGGAGCTGACAGAGTCTGACAACAGCATCTGTCAGAGTTTTTCACAATTTCATATTTCTGGGAAGGTAAAACTAAAGAACTGCAATGGCCAGGTTTCAAATACGTATTTCCTACTAAAACTTTAGGCAATAGCATAATATCAAAGCTTTATGGTGGGCCTGGTTCTTTTGGTTATCAGAGAGTATGGATTACTTGTTTGTTTTTTTACTTTTAAAATTAGCTTTCAGTATGTTAAAGCAAATAATTCAGAACATTATTTTCTATCATTTTAGTGTAATAACTTGTTTTGTTTATTATCTGATAAATAAAACAACTTTTCCTTTAGTATCTGATTAACTTGGAAATAAACAGGTTAAAATTATTTTTAAATCTTTTAAGTAGAACTCAATTATGGTATTGTTTATATTTAAAATTCATTTACATGTTAATACTTTTATTTGCTTTTTTGCATCCCTTGAATGTATGAATTAATAAGCTAAACTATACTATATCCTAAAAAATAAAACTTTTAAGAATCTACCAAAACGTTGAAATTCTTTTGACTGCTCTGTTATAGGAGAAAGGAAGCTCTGGCAGCACAGTCTGCAGTAAGTTTTATGACCAAACTAAAGGCAGCACCTCTCTGATGCTCCCTGTCAACTAGCAGCTCTACAGGATAAAATTGGGCAATTTCCTCTAAGGAGCTCTGGTGGCCAAGTGAAAAGGAGCTGTGCTGCCACCCCAAAGGTGTGTGGTTCAAATACCGGTTGCTTTGCTAAAGAAAGGCAGGTAAGGTCCTCCTGGGTGATTAGCTGCCTCTTAAAATCTGCTGTAAAGTCAGCTATGGGTTGGTTCTGACTCGATAATACACATCAACAAGAAAAACCCTCCAGAGGGTCAACTATGAATCAGTTCAATCACAATAAGAGTGAAAGAGATACTATAGGCTTACTAGATCCTTGCTCTAAATTAATTCCATTTGTATGCTAAGCAAATCATTTGAGAAGCTGAACCATATGAGAAAGAATGTGGTATCAGAATTGGAGGAAGACTCATCAAAAACCTATGTCAGGCCGATGACATAACATTGCTTATAGAAAGTAAAAATTATACTGCAGAAGGTCAATACTAGATTCTATCTCGACATTAAGAAAATATAAATCCTCACCACTAGACTGGTGGGCAATACCATGATGGAGAATAGATTGAAGTTGTAAGGATTTCCTTTTATCCGGATGCAGTAAAGAAATGTTAACAGCAGTAAAAAATCATATTCTATTGGGAAAATGTGCTGTCAAGGAGCTTTCCAAAGTACTATAGAGAAAAAGTGTCCATTTAAAGACTAAGGAGTGTCTAATACAAACTGCGATAATTTCAATTGCTTAGTATCCATGTGAAAGCTGAATATTGAATAAGGAAACTCAAAGAATAATTGATGCCTTTGAATTGTGATCTTGGCAAAAATAATGAATATTCATGGTCTGCCAAAAGAACAACGAAATCTGTCTTGGAGGAAGTGTAGCCAAGATGTTCTTTAGAGGCAAAGAAAATGAAGCTTTGTCTCACATAATGCGAACATGTTGTCAGGAGAGGCCAGCTCATGAAAAATCCAACTTGCTACAAAAGTTAAAAGGTTAGTGAATGAGAGGAAGACTCTAAAGGAGATGTATTGACACAGTGACTGCAACCACAGGCCAAGCACAGAAGAGATTATAAGGATGGCACAGGACAGGGCAGAGTTCCATTCTGTTGTTCATTAGATGGCTATGGCTAGTAGTTGGTCCATTGCACCTAACTAATAAGAAGAATAAGAGGACACAAATAGATGAGCACTGAGTTACTACTCAAAGGACAGTTCAAGTCTACCCAAAAGTACCTCAGAGAAAGGCCTGGCATCAAATTTCCAAAAGTTTAAAATTATTCATACTACAGAATTGTGTTAAGTAATAGTGTTTACATTTGTGTTGGTTGTTTTAATTTCATTCACAACTGTGTGTGAGCTGATTGGAATAATTGGATTTGGCTAACAATGAGCTGTAGACTGGAAGCCTCTTATTTAATAGAGCCAAACAGGGCCTGGGGCATGGACCTAGGTGTTTAAAAGTTGGCCCAGCCCTTGGACCTGTGGCCTTCAGGTCTGGTGTTAATTGTGTTTGGAATGAACATTCTTCTAAGTGGTACAGCACTGGTCTGTCAATTTGCTGTAATAAGGTAGCTTAGGGTTGCTGTGATACTGAATATTGTGCCACTGGTGTGTCAAATGCCATAATGGTTACCCATCATGGACAGTGTTTGGTGGAGCTCCCAGATTGAGAAAGGTTTGGAAGCA
>NW_006399758.1:29138144-29139658 GCF_000299155.1 Elephantulus edwardii | reverse complement strand
TCATATGTCTTTGCATAGTGAATAAAGCACAAATAAACATTTTCAGTGTATTCATTTTAGAGTATTTCTGCTTTTAACCAAGGTCCAGCTGACATCAACAACGATATCCCACTTTGAATTTCTGGAAATTCCTTATCAATGTACTGTTTTAGCCATTTTTTGAATAAATTTCAGCAAGATTTTAATTACATATTATATTAATGATATTGTTCAATAATTTCTAGCTTCTGTTCAATTACCTTTTTTATGAATGGAAACAAATAGAGCTCTCTACCAGTCAGCTGGCCAGGTAACTGTCTTCCAAATTTAAAGCCTGTTAATTTATCCTTAAGTGGAAATGTAAGGATGTTGGACATTGCCTCAGTGATCAGGAAGAAAAATTCAAATTAAATTATATATAATGAAAGTTATATTTTTATGGCCTATTAGTATATAATCAACACTTTTAACAATATAGTCCTGGAGACAGTGCTATCCTTATACAAAAGTCACATTAATTTTTCATAGAGTGGTCAATAGAATTATATATTTACTTCTCTAGAGATGTCGAGGGGTTGAAGAACCTAAAACCTAATTATTTAAGATTGAATGGGAACAAGTGACTAGTTATCAAATTTTGGAAGTAGAATGGCTTGAGACTTGAGATGTGAACATTGGTATTAAAACCACAGGATCTAACACAAAGTAGTAAAGGTGTGATTGAGTAACAAGGATGTATGAATAGGGTTATATATGAAAGTAATAATCAATTGTTTTTCATTTACATAAAGAAAGATAAAGCTTTTTGTAGTTTTCAGATTCTAAAAAAGGTTTAAAGAAATGGGAAAATTTACTGAAGATAATTTTATTATCTCTGATACTCAGTGAAACCCAAGCACAGCATATCAACCTTGCAAAAATGGCTTTTCTATCTTTTTCCCCCTTTAGCATTTCTTGAGTTAGGTAAATATAATCATCCTACTATATAAACATTGAAAACCAAAAAACAAACTCATGATTACCTACCCCTTGTTCCTCAACCTTATATGGACAAATACTATTTAAGACCATTACTGTAAAAATAGAAGAATAATTAGTATGCTGTATATAGAAGTCCAAGGGAGCGGGGGAGAAGAGGAGGCAAGGGAGGTGAAGGTGATTGGGTAAGAAAGCACAGGTTGACGAGTTTGGTGGGAAGAGAGAAAGGTTAAAGGAACTAGAAAAGATCCTGTGGAGACCTGTAAAGACAGAGTAATGGTGGGCATAGATCAATGGTGATTAATTTTATAAAACACAATATATGGGAATGATCATATGAAACACATTATGAATGAAGGAATGTATGAACAACAATGTATATGAATGAAACACAATGTTTACAAACTTTGTAGTCAAACTATATGAAATATTTTTTTAATAAATCAATCATATCGTACAAAAATATAAAAAGAAGATGTATGGTTTTAAATGTGTTGTTGTGAGGAGCTGTTGAGCACATTACAGCTCATAGTGACCTTGTTGTTGTTGTTGTTGTT
>NW_006399758.1:29120298-29136179 GCF_000299155.1 Elephantulus edwardii | reverse complement strand
CTTGATTTAATTTTCCTGAACTTTAGCTTGAACTTGCATATGAGTAGTTGGTGGTTTGTCCCACAATCAGTATCTCTCTTAAAGCTAGGAATTTTGAACATTTCTTCATGTTAGCCATCTGAATGTCTTCTTTGGTGAATTATCTGTTCATATCCTGTGCCCATTTTCCTACTGGATTATTTACCTTTATCTTGTTGTGGTGAGAAGTTAATTTGACCCTTAATATTACTATTAGGATTTTCTTTTTTCTCATTCTCCTTCGGACCTCTGTCCATTTGTCCTATATTATTCTTTAGTCAATGTCTTAACTTTGCCATCTTCGGATCATTGCAGATATTATTACTATTGAAGTCTCCATTATACGAATACAGAATAATTTATTCTGGAAACTCACAAAGGCAGTAATTACAATAATTAAAATTATTATAATATTAGCACCTGTCAGCAGCAGTAAATTCTCTAGTGTGTCACATATTCAAAGTGATATAGTTTAAAAATTAGCATAGGAATCTGCACTTCTTATCAATTTCTTACCTTTTCACTTAATTTTACTAGAGATGTTTTAGTTGGTACAACATCCATTTCTAATTAAAGGCACTAAAAGGCAAGAGGTTTTAGAGATTCTGACATCTTGAGCCTCCAAGAGAACAGTGGGTCCCAGATTTTAGAAGCTGAAACCTTACAAAACTACAAATTATTCTGCACAAGATATGAGAAACTAATCACACCCACCTCAACTTTGTTTAAAGTTCATCTCACTGTAGTGGAGTTGGAACAGATGCAGAGCAGTTCCTCCAGCTGCTTTTGCAAGATTGTTAATCACATGGTGGAGACTGATAATCTTTTTCCTGGTGAGCTTCTGGTCAAATCAACTCTTCAGAAAAGTTCTGTGTTTGGTTAGGCAGCACAAATCTTATTAAATATTTTAGAACCTTACTGCAAGAAAATCAAGTAAAAAAATAAAATGTGTCTGATGCTAGATACAGTATTTTCAATTGCTTAATCTGCATCTGAAAGTTGGACTTTGAATAAGGAAGACCTTTGAATTGTGGTCTTGATAAAGAGTATTGTGTCCTATCAACTGTCAAAAAAACCAATCAAACCTGTCTTGGAGGAATTGCAAGCAGGGTGTGCTTTGGAGGCAAGAACGGCAAATATTTGTTTTAAATACTTTGGGCATCTTGGTAGGGGAAGCTAATGCATGGAAAAAGACATCATACTGAGAAAGATGGAGGGTTGGAGTAGGAGAGTTAGACCCTGAAGACTTGATTTGATACAATGATTGTAACAATGAGGTTCAACATATTGAAGATCTTGAGGATGGGAAGGTTCCAATCTGGTGTTTATAGGATGCACCTGAGTCTTAATCAATTCAACAGCACCCAACAGCAACTACGCAACTGGATGTGTGCTAGCTGACCATAACGTTTTGTTAGCTGGCTTTCAGTCTTTGGTTTAGCTATCTGCTTTCCCAAACCATAGCTTGTAAGCAGTGTAAGTACAATTATTGAGGCCTTAGCCTTCTGTTCTTTCCAACCACTTCCGGTCTCTGGGAAAGACCTTATGGCTTGAGACATTTGCATTGTAAAGCCTTCAGGTGGTGGCTTCTAGAATTCTGGACAGGGGATTGATGCTCTGCTGCCCCCTTCTGGCTCTAGATCAGATTTAATATTGATTGACAAAACTAAATCCCACTGTCCTCCAATGGATTTCAACTCATTGAAGACAATCTGGTCAAAAATCAAGTACTTTTCTAGAAACTGCCTTGTCAAGAACTCAATCAAAGGTCTATAAAGTGGACTAAAGAAGAGAAAATATTTTACATACATTGCAAATTTAATCTTCTAGCCACCATAATGGACTTTTTGTTGTTGTTGTTCATAATGGACTTTCTATTTACACGTATAATTTAATAGTCCTCAACAACAACAGTGGGCTCTGATGGTTTGTGGTTATTGTTAAATGCCATCGAGTCAAGTACAACTTATAGTGATCCTAAGAACAAAAAACTTGAATCTTGTCCTATCCTGTGCTGTTCTCATCAACTCTGATACATTTGAGAATATTGCTGCAGTCACTGTGTCTGTCATCCTCACTGAGGGGCTTCCTTACCTTAGCTGACCTACATTTTCAAACATGATACCCCTCTCCAAGGAATGGCCTCTCCCAGCAACATGCTCAAAATAGATGAGCTGAAGCCTTTCCATCTTGCCTCCAAGAAGCATTCTGGCTGTACTTTTTCCAGACATCTGTTTGGTTGAATTATTATTTTTTTTAATTAACGAGATATTCATCACTCTTCATCTACATCACAACTCAAAGATGTCAATTATTCTGCTTTTATTCTTATTTATTATTCATCTCAGAGACACATAGCAAGTCATTGAAAAGACCACGTCCTGAATCAGGTGCACCTTAGTCTCCATACTGACATCCTTGCTCTTCAGTATTTTGGAGATGTCTTTGACAGCATACTTGTCCAAAGCAATGAATCTCCTAATCTCTTAACTGCTGGGACTAAGGTGGCACGAAGGGACTTCTGGTAGCTTAGTAATCAAGAATTGCTCTGCCAACCCAAAGGTACATAGTTTGAATGCAGCGGTTGCTCTGTGGGGGGAAAATGGCCAATCTCCTGCTGTGTCATGTCCTGAATCAATAGTACTCTATAAAAAACAACAATTGTTTGTAAGATAATTCTTGTAACTCATTATATTGGTTGTTTCAAGAATGAATTGGTAAAGATTAAATAATGTGTCTAAAAAAAATAACTCTAAACTGCATAATTTGCAGCCTCCAAAAACCCGCCAGAGTATTTGAAGCTATGATTTAGCTCCCATCTTCCCCCCCGCCCCAGCCATAAAGGTTTGTTTAAAAAACACACACACACACAAAAAAAAACAAAACGACAAAACAACTGTAATATTAAAACACACAGACAAGAAAAGGAAGTACTATCGTTAAAAACTGGTAATCTTGTCTTCAGGTGAAGAGTATTTTTATGTTTTTCTATAATTTCTGCTGTAGAGGGTCAAGGACTTCAGCCTACAATATGGATTGTGGCTCAATGTCAAGAAGACAAAGATTCTCAGCAATGGACCAATTGCAGTAACAGGATGGATGGTGAAGAGATTGAGATTGTACACAGCTTTAGTTTGCTTGGCTCCACAGTCAACAGTCTTGGCACCAGCTGCCAGGAAATTAAAAGGCGCATTGCCATGGAAAAGTCTGCTGTTAGGGAACTCTCCAAAGTACTGAAGAGCAATGGTGTCTCTCTGGAGACTCAGATGCGTCTGATACAGGCCGTGGTCTTCACAATCACTTGTTATGCATCAGAGAGTTGGACAATGACCAAAGAGGATATAAGGAGAACTGATGCCTTTGAGCTGTGGTGCTGGAGAAGAGTGTTGTGGGTACCATGGATTGCTAGGAAAACAAACGGATTCGTCCTGGAAAGGGTTAAACCAGGTGGCTCCTTGGAGGCAAGGATTCTGAGGCTCCATCTAACATACTTTGGACATGTTGTGAGGAGAGACCGGTCCTTGGAGAATGACATCATGCTTGGTAGGGTGGAGGGACAGTGCAGGAGGGGAAGGCCCTGTATGAGGTGGATTGATTCAGTGACTGGGATAATCGGGATGGGAGTGTCAGAGACAGTGTGATTGGCACAGGACAGAGCAGAGTTTAGGGCTGTTGTACATAGGGTCGCTATGAGTCTCAGGCGACTCGACGGCACATAACAACAAACAACAACATAATTTTTAATCGGGTTATCAGTCTTTTTCTTAGGAGGCACTGTAGTATTCTGTTCATTTTAGTTATGAGTTCTTTATCTGAAATGTTGTTGGCAAATATTTTTCCCATCCTGTGGAGTTTCTTTACATCCTCTTGGGAAATGTTTTTTATGGACACATGGATTTGATTTTTAGAAGGTCTTATTCATCAATTTTATCCTCTCCTGATATTCACTATAAGCCTTGACTAGATATAAAATGAGCAGGGGTAACATGGGGACAGCCAAGTCCAACCTCTGCTTACTCCACAATGGAAAACTGTCCCTATTAACAACATCCACAGCCCTATAAGATCATCCATAGTCCCACATGCTCCTCCACCTGCTCTTATGACTCATAGGTTCTGATATCTGTTACAAATGACCTCACAGACTTAACATCGCCTCTTTTCACTCACAGTTGTGAGAAAGAGGTTTGGGTGAAATGCAACAGATACCACACAGTGAAAGTTTAGGTTCAGTCCAGCAAAACGACGCAAAAACATCAATACAAATTCAAGACATCTGTGCAGCTAACTGCTTCCTCCAAGCAATCAAAATTGGCTCTAGCCCTGACTGTCTCAAGGGCTCTGACCCTGGCTCCATTTCAAGGTCTCTGGTCTTAATTCTGTCTCAAGGGCTCTGGATGAGTATCAGGCTAAGCCTTGCCGGTCTTGCCCCAGTCTCATTAGTTTCCTCTCTTATGTTAGTCTCACAGTTGTCAGTCATGTTGAAGATGCTAATCCACAGTTGAAGCAGCTGAAGATTATGCCCCAGGAGAGTTAAGGGTAGAAGTAGAGCTTCAAAAATTCATGGTGATTGCACATTCCCACCTAGCTGTGTGGGCAAGCCTAAGGCAATGGATTGAAATAACATTGGCCTATCCATTTGCTGTGATGCTAAACACTATAACACTGATGTGTCAAATGCAATCATTGTTACCCATGGTGGACAGTGTTTAGTAGAACTTCCCAATTAAAATAAGTTTGGAAGCAGGAATGGCATCTACTTCTGAAATAACTTGCCTCCAGAAACTCTATACAAACTTGGAGAAACAGTGAAAGATTATACAAGTGTTCAGGTTTTTTGTTCATAGGGTCGCTGTGAGTCGTCTATGACTTCATGGCACTTAACAACAACCACCCACACATATACATATACCACACTAGGGCTTCTAATTTTTTTCCCATTTTCCCTTTGATTATCTTGATGACCAGATATAAATCAAAACAACAATGATATTCTATCTCACCCTAGAAGCAAGAAAAGTTTAATAGGTTAGTGAACAGCATTTGGTGATTATACAGAGAGATTAGAATTCACAACCACTGCCAGTGAGACTGTAAAATGCTACAAACACTCTGGAAAGCAACCTGTCATTTCCTGAAAAAGGTGAATATAGAATACCATTGGATCCAGCCACACATCCTAGAAATACAAGGAAATTCTAGCTGAAGCATGAACAGAGATCTGTACACCTGTGTTTGTTGAAGCATTATTCACAATAGAAAAAAAAATGGAAACAATCCAAATGCCCACCAGTAAACAAATGCATAGAGAAGCTATAGTGCATTCACACAGTCGAATAAATGCAGCACTAAAGAACAAGAGAGTATTCGTAAAGTACAAGATGGGAGAATGTAGAGGACACTATGCTAAGTAAAAACTCAGTTATAAAAGTACAAATACAACATAAGACCACCACTGTGATAGAAGGGTAACTAAAGAGTGGAAGTGGGGGGATGAAGAGAGCAGAAATAGAATGTACAGACACTGGACACTATGAAGGACCAGGGCAAGGAATAATCAACCCTGGAAAGACATAATTACAATATGAGTATTATGATTAACAATTGTGATTAACAAGTAGAAACAAGGTACACATAAATGTTCAAAAGGATAGGAAGGTGCGAGAAGGAGGATGAAATAAATTACTATTGTTATTAGGTTCCATGGAGTTGAGTACCACTCGTAGCACCTCTATAAACTACAGACACAAATCCTGTCTTATCCTGTACCATCCTCATACATTCTGAATCCTCCAGTGGGTTTTCAGAGGCAGTAAATCACATAGGAGGAGACTGCTCATCTTTGTCTCACAGATTAGCTGGTGGATTCAAACCGCATACCTTTGCATTGGCAGAGCAGTTCCTTACCACTAAACCACCAGAGCTCCATTTAATTTATAATGACAAGTCAAATTTCCTATAAGGAATAGAAAAATGTCTTCATAATCAAGTCTCTATTTAGCCCTTCCTTATTCTATTGCCCAATTTATACAACAATTCAACCATATAAAACTACAAATATTTCTAGATTGCTCTATTATAACCATTTATTTTTGCCAACTACCGATCCTTCTCTGTTCTGAACTTCTCTACAGCCCATTTCTTTATTTTTAAAATGTGCATTCAGCCTTCAAGAGCTAGCATCATCTCTGTAAGAGAGCTTTCCAAAAATGTCATCTCTAACCCTCTTCAACAATCTAGGCTTCACAGGTCATGATGATAAATTATATTTGGTTAACAATGTAATTCTAGCTCTGGGCTAAGCATGTTATATGCATTAATTATGTAATCTAGACAATGACCTTATGAGGTAGCTACTATCATTATCTCTTAATGCATAATGAAGTAGAAATATATAAAGGTTAGTTAAATTGCCACAGACTACACAGCTAGTCAACTGCAAAAAAATTAGAATTCAAATTCAGTTAGTCTGATTCAATAGCCCAGTTTAGCATCATAGCAAACATTTCAAATCCGGTAGGATTCAGTATTGAAATCATCTTTTTAAAAACCCAACTTCCCACCACAATTTATGATGATAGAAAAAATCAAAACATTCAGATTTCTGTGTACAGTGTATGTCTCAGTGAATGTTCAATAAATGTTTATTAAATTAAAACCTGCTCTATTTTGAAATTCTTTTTAGAAATTAAGTAAGATTTTTCAAGGGTAAACTGTGTGCTTAGAGTAGTAAAGAATATATAATAAATATTATTGTCAAAATAAATTTGGTTAAGTAAATGGTCTTCACAAATACTTGCTATGCATCATACAGCTGGACAATGAATAAGGATAATAGAACAATTGATGCCTATGAGTTGTGGCACTGGAGAAGAGTACTGAACATGTCACAGACTGCCAAGAGGATAAACAGATCTATCCTGGATAGAGTGAAATCAAGCTGCTCCTTAGAAGCAAGGTTTTAAAGCTCCAGCTCACATACTCTGGGCATGTTGCCAGGACAGACCAGTCCTTGGAGAAGGATACCATGCCCGGAAGGGTGGAGAAATAGTGCAGGAGAGGAAGATCCTGGGCAAGATGGATGGACACAGGAACTGCGGTAATGAGGGCGAGCATGTTTCAGGCAGTGAGATTGGCTCAAGAAAGAGCAGGGTTAGAAGTATTGTGCACAGGGTCACTATAAGTCACAGTCAACTTGATGACACATAACAATAATAAAAAATTAAAGTTATATAGTAGATAATATTGTTTTGTTTTATACCCTCAAGTTGGAACCAACACACAGCTGACTCTCCTACAGGCTTTCAGAGGCTGTCACTCACAGGAGAATAAATTTCCCATTTTTCTCCTATGAAGACACAGGTAGATTCAAACTGCTTGCCTTCCAGTTGGCAGTGCAACTCCTTACCCATTAGGCCACTAGAGCTCCGTATGGTGGATGATAAGGTTACCAAACTTTCCTGTGAATTCAAGTAAGATGAAATTATTGACAACTTAAATCTTTTCTCTACATATCAAAATACTGCATATTGGTCCAGCAGTGAGATTTATTTCTTTTTTTAATATTGATATGCAATCCATATTGAAGATTGTATTTCTTGCTCTTCTACAAGAAGTGCTTCAAGTTGTCTTCACTTTTGGCAAGTAAGGTGATATCATCTTCATAATGCAGATAGATTGAATGGATTGGATCAGCAAGAAAGACCTTTAGTACCAGCAGTCAGGATATCAGGAGATATATTGCATTAGAAAAATCTGCAGTCAGGGACCTCTCCAAATTAAAAGAGCAATGATGTCTGTCTGAATATTACGGTGCACTTGAAGTCTATGGTTTATTCAATAATTTGCTATACATCTGAAAGCTGGACAATGAATAAAGTTGGCACAAGGAAAATTGATGCTTTTGATCTGTGGTGTTGAAGAAAAGTACTTGCATCTAAATTCCAAAATCAATATCCGTAATAGTCTATGTGTTTCCTACTGCCAAAGGGGCCCTTTAGAGTAGTGAGAGAAGACCTTCACCCTGAAACCTACAGCATCCCTTTTCAGCAGGAAGTAGCTAAGAGAATACACCGTCCCCTTTTCCCTATGAATCAGGGTGAAGTCTCTCTCAAGGAGGGGTGATAGGGAATGGCAAAGGACACACTGACACACTGTGGCAACTGGACAATTAAAACAGACTTTCAAGGGGGGGAAGAACGAACTGGGGAGGAGGGTAGAGAAAATAGTGCAACAATGAATGAATGAAAACCCCAAATCTCTGTAAATGTTCATTAAAATTAATAAAATTTAATTTAAAAAAGTAAAAAAAAAAGGTACTGAATGAACTGTACCATGGACTGCCAGAAGAGCAAACAAATATGTCTTAGATAGTATGTAGCCAGAACGCTTCTTGGAGGTAAAGATGGCAGTTTCACCTCACATATTTAAGATATGTTGTTAAGAAAGCTAATTCCTTGGAAAGCAATATCATGCTGGGAAAGGAAGAGGGTCAGCAAAAGAGAGGAAGACACTTAAAGAGATGGATTGACACAGTTACTTCAGCCATGGGCTCAGTTATGTCAGAAATATGAGGATACAGGACAGGGCAGGGTCACTATGAGTCACACTTGACTTTGTTCACAGAGTCACTATGTGTTGCACTTGACTCAACACTACCTAACAGTAACAACAAATTTCCCTGTAACAAAAAAGTAGATTTATCTATTTTTTTTTATAAACTCATGCAATATTTTATGTCCATTAAGATTTCATGCACAAAGGTTCTGCTATACTTTCCTAAGCAACACTTGTTCTGCTTTGGCACTTTGATGCATAACAAATATACTAACACCCTAGATGAATGATTAAACAGTGAATCCAAGCCTGGAATTCCCTGCAAGAAAAGAAAAATGTAAGAAATATATTTATATGTTTTCTTCTATAAGTGACATGGTTTGAATTTCCTCTTCTCAAAACACATGTATGTAATGATAAATTATAGCATCTACATAATCATTTTCTATGGTCCGAAATACCAAATAACTACAAGAGGACAAAATGTGACATGCCCTTGATCTGATGTGTGTGAAGGGAGTTTCCTTGTAATGTGGCTTGTAACATCTTTTATTTCACTAGAGATAAAGGCAAAGAGAGGTAGTCAAGAGGGGTGGAGCTCACCACCACTGAGGAAGAATATCCAGGAATGTAATGCATCCTTTTTTGACTCAGGCCTCTGTTCAAGGAAGCTCCTTGACACCTATGAAGATCAGAACAAAGCGAAATCTTCAAGGAATATCCAACCTACTGACATTGAAAACAAGGAGTTTTCTTCAGAACCAACAGAATGCAAGTGTCTTCTCCTAGAGATGTCACCCTGAATTTGTACTGCTAAGCTCCTAAACTATGAGAGAAGAAATTTGTTAAAATCAAACACTTGTGGTTACAGCCGCACTATAGAAGCTTTAATGAAAGTGGTGGTGTTGTTGCTGTGTACCATCGAGTGGGAAATGACCCATAGCTAACCTTCCATCAGATTTTCTAAGATAGTAAATTGCTTGGGAGATTTACTCTTTTTCCTGTGGAGCAGCTAGTAGATTTGAATAGCATATCTTTGTGTTGAAAGTGAAATTCCTACCACTCAACCACCAGAACTCTACTTAATTGAAATATTAATAATAATAATTAATAATTGATACTTATGTTGCTATTATGTGCCATTGAGTTGACTACAACTCACTGCAACCAACTACACAATAGCTCTGAACCCTAATCTATCTTGAATCAACCTCACTGTCTCTGACACACCTACTCTCATTACCCCAGTTATTGTATTAATTCATCTCATCCAGGGTCTTCCTCTCCTGCACTGTCCCTCGACACGTCAAAATATGATATCCTTCTCCAAAGATTGGCTCTATGTCTAAAGTATGTGCGATGGAGTCTCAAAATACTTCCCTGTTAGCAATAGCTTGGTTTTACCCTTTCCAGGACAGATCTGTTAGTTCCCTTGGCACTCCATGAAATGTTCAAAACTCTTCTCTAACACCTCAACTCAAAGGCATCAATTCTGCTTCTCTTATTGCTGGCCATTATCTACTCTTGGATGCATAGCAAGTAATTGTAAAGACAGTTGGGTCAGGTGCATCTTAGTCTCTAGGCTGACATCCTTGCTCTTCAGCACTCTGGAGAGGTCCCTGACAGTATATTTCCCTAATGCAATCGTCCTTTGATTTTCTGATTACTGGTGCCAAGACTGTGCAACTGAGTAAGCCAAATAGATTTCAGTACTATTTTGAAAGAGTAAGCAAATGTTAATATTTAAATATAGTGTCTATAAACACAAACAGATCATTAGATAAAATTATTTAAAGGAAAACATCACATAATACATGTAAGATTAAGTATAATTCCAGAACACTTACTTTTGCTCATATAATGCTTACTCTTTAGAGTAAGGAGCAGAGCAAGGAAATGCTGCAAGTTTCAAAATCAAGAGAGGAGTGCATGAGGGATATATCATTCCCCCATACCTTTTCAATCCATATGCACAACAGATCATCAAGGAGCCTGGACTCTTTGAGAAGGAATGTAGCATCATGATTGAAGGAAGATTCGTTAATAACCTGAATTTTGCTCACCAAAAATGAGGAGGCCCTGCAAAAGGTCCAGGACTACAGTGCTCGATATGGATTGAAGCTCAACATCAAGAAAACAGGTTCTTTCCACAGAACCAACTGGTAGCACTATGATATATGGAGAAGAGATTGAGATTGTTAACAATTTCATCTTGCGTTGGGTCCATAGTCAACACTCTTGAAAACAGTAGTCAGGAAATCAAAAGATTAAATGCTTTGGGGAAGTCTGCTATCAATGATTTCTCCAAAGTAAGTCTAGAGACTAAGGGGCACATGATTAAGGTCATGCTTTTTGCCATTGCATGTATCAGATAGCTGGGCAATGACTAAAGAGGACTTAATTGATGCCTTTGAGATGTGATGCTGAAGAAGAGTGCTGAACATACCATAGATAGCCAAGACAGCACACATGTCCATCTTGGAGAGGGTGAAAACAAGTTGCTCCATTGAGGCAAGGACTTTGAAGCTTTGTCACACATACTTCGGGCATGTTGCCAAAAGGGACCAGTTTTTGGAGAAGCACTTTGTGCTTGGAAGAGTGGACAGTCAGTACAGGAGAGGAAGACCCATGATGAGACAGACTGACACAGTAACTGGGATAATGGGATTAGGCTTGTGAGCAATAGTGAGATTAGTTTATGATACAGCATGATTCAGAGCTATTGTTCACAGAGTTGGTATGAGTCACAACCAACTCAACAATCATATAACAACAACAAATATGCTTATTTCAAATAAGAAATGTATAATTCCATTGATAAGTAACTAAACAAACATTTTCTAGGTAACTCTGGTGGCAGAGAACATAGAGAGTTGCACTGATAAACAAAAGTTACACCTTTCTAGTTGTTCAAATCCACCAATGGTTTCTTGAGGAAACAGAGGGCAATCCTCACTTAGAGATTTACAATGTTGGAAACCCAATAGGTCAGTTATGAGTTAGTTCTGAACCAATGAACTGGAGATTTTGAGAAATATCTCACATACACTTGCATCACAAACAGGTAATGCATCCAGATACTTGATAATGATTCATTTTTGGTGTTCCAGATTCATGCCATGTATTTTCTATTTTTCTTCACCTGAAACAAGTATATGCAGAGTTATTGATAATATCCAGACTTGCGTACTCTAAGTGAGCTAATAATGCATTTTCCTAAATCGGTTAACATATGTAGTTGTAGGATTCAATCAAGATTCCTATTGTTTTGAACATTCTTATTAAACATACCTGTCTGAGATACTTTGGAAATCTTATCAAGAGATACTAGTCCCTGGAGAAAGATATCATGCTTCAAACTGTAGAGGGTCAGCGAAAGCGAGGACAACCCTCAAGAAGATGGACTCATACAGTGACTGAAACAGTAGGTTTAAGCGCAAGGAAGAATGTGAGCTTTGGATAAGATTTGGCCAAATTTCTTTCTGATTTCCTTCTGGTGTGCCCACATTTACTAAGAATCAGGAGAACTCAACAGCACTTGACAACAGATGCCATTTGTCACAAATCACACGTGTACACACACACACACATGATCACATAAATTAGCAGTGTAATATGCTATGAACTAACCACCAGATCTCCCTACTGCTTATTATTTTAGAAAAAAAAATAATTATTTAGAGCCAGTGCCAAAATATAACTGCTATAGCATGTAATATAACTATTACAGCATAGTTTGTAAAGAATTGTGCTGCTAATACATGTGAATGAGTGACAGAAATTTTTAAAAAGATATTCATAAGTGAGGTTCCACATAACTCTACAATAACCTGTGTCAGGGTTATCTTTAGCAGACAAAACTCCAATAATGTCAATTGCCTTGGGTTAAAAAATTCCTTAGAGATTTCTAGTGGCTTAATTTGCCTCACATACTTTGGCATGTTGCTAGGAGAGGTTATTCCTTGGAGAAGGACATCATGCTTGAGAAAATGGAAGGAGAGTGGAGAAAAGTAAAATCATTAACCATGTGAGTTGACACATTGACTGCAGCAATGGATTTGAGTGTGTCAGTGCTTGTGCAGATGGAATAAGATAGGACAGGGTTCAGATCAGTGAGTGGTTCACTGGGTCACTGTAAGTCATACTTGACTTGAGGCACCTAACAACAATAACAACATTATTTTAATGGTGAGAGTTCTTGGTTTTATTTGGATTAACAGTTAGAGGTAGATGATGCAAACATAACAAAGCACTCTTTAAAATCTGCTCCTATAAAGAGTAAAACCAATAACAAATCCCATTTTTGTGGAGCCCATTCTAACTCATAGCAAGCCCCTTTATGAAATACCCTTTCTCATCTTTGCTCTGGGAACAGCTGCTATGTTCACACTGCTGACTGGATAGCAGCCTGACACTTAACCCTCTCTCTATACCTTCCTGTACATACTGTAGCCTCAGAAACTGTAAGGGTCAGATCTATTATGTAGGATCTCCAGGAAGTAGAATAAACTTCATGGCACAGAAAACCAGAAATACATTGCATTATATAAGCCCAAATAGAGGAAATAGTTCTTAAAGTATAGATAATATTGTATCATATGGCATGGCATGGCATGGCATCTAACAGTAAAGAAATAAAAATATATAACTTAGAAGATCATGAGGATGGTTCAGGATAAGGGAAGACCCCAATCTTTTATTCACAGGTCTTAGTCAACTAGATCACACATAACAATAATAACTTACAAGAAATTATAATAAGTCAATAAAATTAATTTTGTACTCTTTTACTCAAAGAAAAACATCTTAGAAATAAATGAATATACAATCAGAGTGCTAAATTACTAAAGAATCAAGTTCTAGACAAGAAAAAAAATATCAATTAAGTAAGGATTGTTTTACAACCTAGTTTTAAATAGAACAAATTAAAATTAAAATATTTTTAATATTTTTTAGCTTTTAATTGTCTTATCATACAGCTTTTTAATTTAGATGACAGTGTTATCTTTATGTTCAGGGAAATTACTTTCCTTCTCTTTTTCCAACAATATAGTTCTCTTTTTAATTATTCCCCAAAGTTCTTAAGTGTAGTCATCATTTTTCCCCAAAATTTAATATATTCTTCATTATATATAGTTGTGAATAGGGGTCTATATTTCTTCTCTTACACTGTTCAACCCAATTTAATTAAAAATATCAAAGGAATTAAAATTACATATGAAAAATAATTCTAAAATAGAGCATTTGGATCTGTCTGTGACAAAGAAAAAGAATCATCTAAATGCTTTGATATTACTGAAATGAAAATGTAGGATTAAAGTTCAAGTTATATAGAAATTATTTCATACATGTGTATCGGTATGTGTGTGCATGAAGGAGAGAAGAGTTGGAAATTTCACTTCATCACATAGAGAATAAGGCAGTTTAAGTCAACAAGCACTAGAATGTCTAATGGAAAATCTTGGAACAACACTATTGTTATTGTTAGGACAGTCACCGAGGAAACAAAAATCTACTCAATAAAGTACTGAATTTCAAAAAAGCATTAGTCATTAAAGAATCTGAAAGGGCAACTGTGTCATCAATGAAGACAATGGAAGGACTGACTAGAAGTAAAGCAGAGGATAAAGTCACCTGAACAGGGGATCACAAAATCTTATTACTCAAAGTTTTCTGCAGATTGGTTCAACAGCCAGGCTTAGAAGAGTTATGTCAGAAGAGAAATAAAAATGGACAAAAAGCAGATTTAACATCCCTGAGTCTACCATGACAGTGGTTATGCATTATGCCCCTCTCTGAGGAATTCTGACCTCCTAAATTTATTCAGGTGGCACAGTATGTACAGTCTAAAGGTCACACCTATCTGACGGCTTGAATCTTCCAGTCCTTCCTTGGGAGAAATATGGGTAATCTCCTTCCATGCGTTTTACAGCTCAGAAAACTCACTGCAGGGGAAGCTATAAATCAGTTAAAATTCCATGTCAATGAGTTAAGTAGAGTTTGGTTTCAGTATATTAATGAAATAAATGTGTTCTACTAGTGGGTGATATGAATAGTGAACTTGCTAAGCAAAAGTGAGAACACTGAGTTCTACCTAAAAACATTTTAGACAAAAGACATGGTGATCTACTTTTAAAAATCAACCACTAAAAACCTTATTAACAGTTTTACTCTGAATACTCATGAGGTCATCATGAGTTGAAATCAATCTGACCTCAACCTGTGGAAGTAAACTCATTCACATTTGAGACCTCTTAAAATTTAAGAAACTGATACATAAAAATAATTCCAAAATAGTTCCAAAATATGAGAACCAAATATTAAAAATGGGATGCCAGTATGCTTAAATTCTATTTAGTTGCCCTGGTATATTTTTCAGCAAAGCTATTAACTAGCTACTATTGAACCATGAAACTACATTTTCAAAACTGTGCTTTATGGGAGTTAGTATATAATTTACCTCAGTTTGTCAAACTTAAGTAAATACAAATTAAAACTCCATTTATTTTCATTTCAAGTGTACATAGTATATTCTCCAGAACTTACCATGTATTAAAACAAAAAGGAAGCCTAAACAAATTAAAACACATAGAAATAATATGAAGTATTTTCTCAGAGCACATGCCATAAAACTAGAACTTAGCAACAAGAAGATAAAGAGTTTAAAAAAATCACTCTATTGGAACACTACTGAAACAGAGAAGAAATTTTTAAAAAATCCTCAAAATAAGCAAAAAATGGAGATAAAGCATATAAAAACCTCTGGAATACAGCAAAGGCATTCCGTGGGGTAGTTCATAGCAATAGTCAAAGACATAAAAAAAGGAAGGAAAGAGTAAAATGAACAACTTAACACCTCCATCAAATAGAAAAATAACAATAAACTAATCCCACAGCAGCCAGAAGAAAAGAAATTATAAAGACAAGGGGTGATATCAATGGGATAGAAAGTAGGGAGAAAAACAATTTAAACCATCAATAAGACCAGAAGTTCGTACTTCCAAAAGGTCAGTAATATAGACAAACTAACCATTGGCAAACTTAACAAAGGAAAAGGAAGAGAAGGCACAAATAACTTTAATAGGATATTAAGGAGGTGATCTCTCAATAGAATCATCTGAAATTAAATTAATAATAGTAGAATATTATGAAAATCTATACAACAATCAATTTGAAAACCTAGAGGACATTAACAAATTCCTAGAAAACCATACCCTACTGAGACTGACCCAGAGAGATACAGAACATTTGAACATACTCATCACAAAAGAAGATATAGATAAATGATAGATAGATATAGAGATAGA
>NW_006399758.1:29092495-29117942 GCF_000299155.1 Elephantulus edwardii | reverse complement strand
TTTCTATAAAATGCTGGTCTGTCTGATACTTCTCCAAATCTGAACATTCAGATTACGACAGACTAGGAAGAAGGATTGGCCATCCACTTCTGAAATAGCAGAAAACCCTATGTACAACCTATGTAACCTATGCACTTTATAGTAGTTATTTGCAATAGCAAAAAAGATGGAAACAGCTCAAATGTCCATCAACAATAGAATAGAATGGGAAATTGTGGTACATTCAACAATGGAATACTATGCAGTACTAAAGAATATTGATTTAATTGGGCTGATTGACAGCATCATGATAGATGGTGAAGAGATTGAGATTGTTAACAGTTTCTGTTTGCTTGGGTCCACAATCAACACTCTTGGTACTAGTAGCCAAAAAAAAAAAAAATCAAAAGATGAATTGCTTGGGGAAAGTAGGCTGTCAGGGACCTCCCTAGAGTACTCAAAAGCAACAATGTAAGTCTGGAGACTAGACTAAGGTACAGACTAAGATCTAGGCCATTTTTGTAGTTGTTGTTGTTGAGTGCCATCAAGTTGTAAATGACTCATAGCAACCCTATGAATGAAAGACCTGAACACTTGTATAGCTTTAATCGTTTCTCCAAGTTCATAGGTTCCGGAGGCAAACTATTACGGAAGTGGATGCCATTTCTGTTTCCAAGCTTCTTTTAATCAGGGAGCTCCACCAAACACTGTGCATCATGGGTAACCATTATTGCATTTGATATATTAGTGTCACAATGTTTATCATCACAGCAATCATGAGTTACCTCCGTAAAGTAAATGGACAGACCAGTGCTATACAACTTAGAAGAATGTTTGCTCAAAAACAATCAAAATCATAGACCAGGCCTGAGGGCTGCAGATAAAAATCACCCACCTTTGGCTTGGTAGCATAATTTTCTATCCACTAGACTAACAGAGCTCTCTCACTGTTGTTGTTAAGTGCCGTCAAGTCACAAACTTGTTTTAATCGGGAGAACTCCACCAAATGCTGTCCACCATGGGTAAGCATTATCGCAATTGACACATCATTGTCATTGTCACAGTGTTTAGTATCACAGCAACCACAGTCTTTGCAATTACATGCTATGCATCAAAACTCTGGACATTGAATAGGGATGATAGCAGGAGAATTGATGCCTTTGAGCTGTGGTGCTGGAGAAGAGTATTGAATATATCATGGACTGCTAGGAGAACAAACAAGTTCGTCCTACAGAGGGTTAAAAACAGGCTACTCCTTGGAGGGAAGTGTTCTGAAGCTTCACAGGATCTACTTTGGACATGTTACAAGGAAGTGCCAACCCTTGGAGAGGAATATTGCTTGGAAGGATAGAGTGATTGCACAAGAGAGGAAGACCATGGATGAGATGGATTGTCAGTAACTGGGGACATGGGGGTAGGTGTGTCAGAGAAAATAATATCGGCTCAGAATCGCGCAGGATTCAGAGGTCTTTAATCTGCGGTCGTTGTGTGCAACACCACCACCAACGGTAACATATAAAATAGGAGATACAGAAAGCATTATGCTGCATGAGCTAGCTCAGTCATATAAATATAAATACTGCATAAAACGTTATTGTAACAATATAAGGATAACTAGTAAGATGTATGTAAATACCTGAAAGAGTTAAGAAGGAAGGGGGGGGGAGACGGAGGAAAAAGGGAAAGCATAGAAATAATTAGAAAACGAACGTTTAGTAGTAGGAGAGGGGTAAAGCTGTAAAAGAATAGGAAAGATTCAATAAGGACTTATGCAAAAACGAATTTAAAAATGAGAATATAAAAAATAAACTATTACAGATCAAATGAAAAAATTGAACAAGGTTAAAATTTCCAACAAGAAAAAAAAGATAAACAATAGTTATGTAACTAAGTAAATAAATAAAAAGTTAATGTAGCAGTATGTGTGTATTTCTAGATTTTAACATAGATTACATAATACTGAAAGGTTAAAACCAAACAATTGAATGAGAAATGATATAAAATATACAGGGTAGAAGGAAAATATTTTTATCATTAATCCTATGAAATTATTGTAAGGGTTTTTTATAACCTCAAAATTCTATAAAAGTGAATAAATTTCCTACTGGGGAAATGCATAAAGATGTTTAGAGAATGTTATGAAAGAGTATAAAAATATTGAATATACTTAGTGTATTAAATTATATAGTAAATATATGAAATGTTTAATGTTTAATATTTAAATAAATACTAGAGTATTTTACAAAACTTTTTTAATGCTAATGTTTCAATTTGCAAAGGTGTTTTAGAAGATGGACAATCTCTTCAACTAGGATGATGATAAGGTGACTGCTGCAAAGGGCTTTTGTGTGTCAAGAAATGTGAAGATGGCACAGGTTAGAACAGGGTTCAGATCTTTTGTTCATAAGGTCTCTATGAGTCATACTCGACTTGATGACACCTAACAACTACGACAACAACAACAGCAGCAAAGCTATTCCACCAAAGAAATATAAACAATCCCCTCTGAGCCTCTCACAGCCTCTGTAAAATCCAGAGATCAACTGTGAATTGATTTTGACTGGAGGTCACATAGCAACAACCATTTTTCCCAGCATGATGTCTTTTCCCAAGAACTGATACCAAAGTATGTGAAACCAAATTTCATCATCTCTGCCTGTAAGGAGCACCTTAGTTAAATTTTCTCCCAGACAGATTTGTCTGGTTTTTTGGCAGTGCATGGTGTATTCTATATTCTTTGTCTAAACTAAAATTCAAAGCCGTCAATTCTTCTTCTGTCTTTATTCATTGTCCAACTTTCAGTTGGATATGAAGCAATTTAAATACCATGGCTTCAATCAGGTACCCTCTAGTCTTAGACTGTCAACTCATAGGCAGGTGGTTCAATTCTACCAGCAGTTCCAAGGAATATGGATGGATAATCTCCTCTTATGTGATTTACAGCTATGAAATCCTCTCGGATGGTCAGCTATGAGTCAGTTTCAACTGGAAGACAATGAGGGGATTGTATTTTTTTTCAAATTGTTTAAGTGAGGGTGGACTTTTTAAAATTACATTTTGTTACATCAGATGAGTGAGAGCTTTGGGGACAGTGGGGTATGCTCAATCCTTGGCAGCCACCTTCCTCATGGAGGCCAGGACTTTACTGAGTTCTTCTTGCTTCCTCTTGGCACTGATGTGTCCCCACCCTTTTCTTGATCAACTTGAAGGCTCACCTGTCCTTGGAGACAATGAGCAACTAACTCCATGGTGAGATGTTCATAGGGCAGGAAGCTGCATACTTGCTGGACCATGTCCCGCACGAACTTGGTATGCTTGTTGAGGAATCTGTAGAGCAGTCCTGCCCCGGCTTGGTCAGCTTGGTTCTTGATTACTTTGTGGCCCTTGTTAAGATCCATGCCATGGGGTAGCACACAGCTATGGCTACTGTACTTCTATGGCTGCTATTGCGGAAGCTAAAGTGGGCTTATTTCAAATTGCTGTTAATTTATGCATTTGAAAATATGGATCAATTTATCCATCTGGTAATATAAATCAAGATTATCAAACGTTTAAAAGATGTTTTGCCTTGTGGTACATATTTTAACACTAGAAATTAAGCCTAGGGAAATAATCATAGATGATGTTAACTTTAAGGATGTATATGTGTTTGTATAGTGTGGCACTGGTAATAATTTAAAACACTACTCAACAGAAAATGTAATGTTTTATAAATAAATTGCAATATGGGCTTGTGATGGAATAGTATCTAGTTTAAAAATTAAAATTGCATAACTGAATTTTTGTGTCTGTGTATGAATCTAAGGAAAACCTGTTCTATCCTGTGCCATCCTCACACTTCTTAACACATTAGAATTCATGCGGCAGTCACCGTGTCAATCCACCTGGTCCAGGGTCTTCCTCTCCTTTGCTGACACGCCACCTTCTGAAAACCATATCCCTTTACAAAGAATGGCTAATCTCTCCTAGCAATATTCCTGAAGTTTGTGAGGCAAAGACTCATCATCTTTCCATCCAAAGAGCACTCTGGCTACATCCTTTCCATGATATATTTGTTTGTATGTCTGGCATTTCATGGGATATTCAGCAATCTTCTCCAGTTCCGCAGCTCAAAGGCATCAATTCTTCTTCTGTCGTCCTTATTCATTATCTAGCTCTCAGATGCATAGCAAGTGATCAGAAAGACTATGACCTGAATTAGATGTGCATTACTTCAGAAATTAACACTAATACTCCTCAATAATTTGAAGAGGTCCCTAATTGCAGACTTTCCCAGTACAATATGTCTTCTGATTTCCTGACTGCTGGCACCAAGGGTGTTAATTGTGAATCCAAGTAAGAAGAAGTTATTGACAGTTTCAATCTTTTTTCCATCTATCATAATGTTGCCTATTAGTCCAGTTGTAAGAATCTTTGCCTTCTTGACATTGACATGCAATCCCTATTGAAGGTTGCACTCTTTGATCCTCTGAAATAAGTCCACCTCACTTTCAGCAAGCAAGGTTGTGTCATCTGCACAACACAGGTTTGATGAGTCTCCCCCTGATCCTGATACCACATTCCTCTTCATATGGTCCATCTTCTGAAATCATTTGCTCAGCATACAAATTGAATAAATAAGGAAAAAGAATGCAACCCTGACACCCTCCCTTCCTAATTTTATAGCATATAGTTTTCCCTTGCTTTGTCTGCACAGTAGCTTCATGGTCTGGAGATAGGTTTTACATGAGCACAATTAGGTGCTCTGGAATTCCCATTCTTCTCAATATTAGCCATAACTTGTTATTCATACAACCAGTTTATACCTGATTGTTGACTAAGTAAAAACTACTGACATTCTAGAATTAAACTGTTTCAAACAAGAGCCCTTATAATGTGTAATTGTGCTTTAGTATTTGACTTGACAGAGTTGCATATCTATCAGTGGTGAAGAATTTAAATGGTAATTGTTGGAAACAATTACAATAATTTATGAATCTTTCCTTTGCAGGTTAATATTATTTGTACTTAGAGTCAAAAGATTCTTATGGCATAATAAACACTAAAAGACAATATGTATTTCATTGATTTAAAATTAAAGCTTTTTCACCTTGGACAAACATCTGAAATCCTCACTTACCTGTACATATGCACATATCTATGTATTTTGTGGTTGTGTGTTGACAAACAACAGTGGATATATTGGGGAAAATTTAATCATTAGAGATAACTGTCATGTTTTGGAATTTCAGCTCATCAAAAAACAAAAAAATCAAAGTCATTAATTCCACAGAGTCTCTTGGGGGATAATACACGATATGTAGGAATGTATTTTTCATACCCAGTAACCTATTAATGTATATGCTAAACTCTGCTATCAAGAAGATATGGTACAATTTGCATTTTAGCATCCTTTACATGAACTTTTCTGTTTTAAAATTCTTATATGCTCAAAGAGAAAAAGATAAAAGCTAACAGATTAATAAGCATCAGGTAATTTTGGAATATGAGTATACATTATAATATCTCTCAGTTTTCTTAAAAACCAAGAAATGTATACTGAGTCAGTCCTGTACATTGGCACATTTCCCTAGGGCAAATCTAAATGAAAACTAGAGTACTCACATGTTAGGCAGCAAAGAATATATATCCCAAAGAAAAGAAAGTGTTAATGTGAATAAAACTAGAGTACTCACATGTTAGGTAGCAAAGAATATATATCCCAAAGAAAAGAAAGTGTTAATGTGAATAATATTTGTTTGAACTATAGTCAGTGTTTTCCTCATTAGATATATGCAACTGGCAAGCTAATACTTTTTGACATTTTAATCTAAAGAGTCCCTGATTTCTTTTTAAGAAAATAAGAATTCTCTTAAGTTTGTAAATATTTATGAAGTGAAGGATGTTTGCCATTTAAATAATTTTGAACAAAAATTTGAAAATTAAAAAAAAGAAAAAAAATTTGAAAATTATAAGTGATTAAATAATAGTTAAAAATTGCTTTGATAAAATGCTAGAAATGCATTTGGACTTGCAAAAAGAATTCAAACAAATTCAAATTAAAGATCTTGTTACTTAAAATCACATTCAAGTTTTCAAAACAAAATATTTTTTTAAACATTAGTATAAAATATATAAATAAAATTCTAAGTATAGTGCAGTTACTCAGGAACATTTTCTTTGATGTCATTTTATTAGTCTTTCCTGGTAATTCCTCTTTCTGACAAATGTTTATATATCAAACAAAAAATGTATCCAAAGACATGCAATTCTTATTTATGAAAACATATTGATTTGTTTTACTTTCTTTCATAAATGCACATACTGCATTGATAGATAATATACAAGTATTAATATTCATTTACTGTGAGTATTGATGGGTTAAATTTTCTTTGTCCTCTTTGGAAACAAAACATTTTTCCATTTAGCTAATAGTTTTTAAATAATAGGTATTAAATATATATTACAGAAATTTTTTTCTGCAACACATATTCATTTTCATTACTAGTAAAATCTATTAAAATAGAATGTACTTTTGAAGGGATGAAATTAAAATGTTAAACTGGAATTAGGTTAGAAACCTTAAAGTTGGAGAATCAGTCTTTCAATCAATCTTTGAGTACTTATCAGAACATACACAGAATCCTGGAAGATAACCACTTTCTGGCCTACCCATTCTCACAGTCTCTGCTAGGTTTTGAATCCATTGTTTCAGCCACTATGTCAATCTATCTCCTTGAAGGTCTTCCTATTGTTTGCTTACTCTCTAGTAGACATGACTTGCCTAATTAACAAAGTGCTGGATGCAAGGTTCATATCTAATGCCAAATTATCTATCAACAGAGAGAAATGCCATTTTACAAACACTATATAAAAAGATGAAAATTCTATGAAGAAATTTAAAAAAAAGTTAGTCTGTTCATATTGTTAAGTGCCATTGAGTCAGCTCCAAATTATAACTATCCTATTCTTTTGTCATCGTTATTTATTTTTCAGCACTCAGATATGTAGAAAATGTCTGAACAAGGCACATCATAGTCTTCAAATTGACATCACTGTCCTTCAGTATTTTGGAGAGGTGCCTGACAGCAGACTTACCCAATGAAATACACAGAAGACAAAATTGAAAGCATGAATTTAGTAGTACATGGACTGTTTTTGTTTTCAGCAGCTCCTGTGCCTTAATTATCTCTGGCTAAAGACTGAACCATTAGTTAATCTGGAGTAGAATTCTATTTGACTTTTTAGTTCAAATATAATTTTATGGAGTGGCACAGAAAAAAATTAACCATTCCGTTATTAACCTAAGTTTTGAGGCACCTAGGAAGGAATACCTTATGTATTCCTGGTGGCTTAGTAGTAAAGGATTGTGTGTCAATGCAAAGGTATGTGGTTCAAAACTACCAACTGCTTATTGGGAGAAAGATGGACAATGTCCTCCCATTGAAATGGTAGGCAATGTCCTACCTAAAACCCACTTGAGGGTCAGCTATGGGTTGGTTTTAACTCAAATGTACACAATAACAATGTGACAACTTTCTGTGTATACAACAACATGTAAAACTTTCCTTTGCCGTTCTCACAATCTATGCTATTGTTAAACCCATTGTGAAAAAAGTGTGAATGGCATGGGAGATAAAACATCTAACCTCCCATAGTGCTACATGGAGAACCCCGTTAACAACATCACCAGTACAGGATCAGTCTCTACAAGGTCAGGCATGCTCTCAGACTCCTCCATCTACTTCTATCAATTCCACCTTTCTCTGTCATGACTTTCAATGTTCTGCTAATAACTTGGTTAAGCAGTTGTAAGAGTCACACAGAACTCACAGAAAATGGTCATACTTATGAGGTCTTCTGGGAACATAGCAGAAAACAAATGAAGTTAGAAACTCTTAGCAAATAATTCTTTATTCAAGGTAGATATGTTCTTCTTGGGCATGTGTGAAAAGAGCAAGGAACACATGAGGACAGCCATATCTGACTTTTACCAACTCCACAAAGAGGAATTAATCCTGTTCACAGCATCAATAACACCAAAATCAATTCCCATGAGGTCAGACATGGGCCTCTAGCTCCCTTACCTCTTTCTACTCATCTCAACACCAATCTTAGTGCTTGTTTGGGTCCAGAATTCAATGTGATAGCTCATAGACTACAGAGAACCATATCGGGGAAGTAAAATAGTTATAATCCATATTAATAACATAATATAGTCAAGATAGTAGCTTCCAAAATGGGTATGCAGACACTTCAGCCTTGAGCCTCATGACTTTTGGCCAGTGTTCCCAAGTTCTCAGTCCTGCCAATATTGTCTCTTCCTGCCCCCCCTAAAGGTTTCGTATCACATCATGTTTCTGGTTTGATCATAGGTGTTGCTGCCATAGGTGTAGCTGGAGCAAGAAGGGTCTTCTATACTCTTGAATCTTAATCAATGGAACCTGAAGATCTGTCTGTGGCTACAGCTGTTCAATTTCTTGACAAAACTAGCCAATCCCCTTGTAGAATGTTAAGAATGGTCAACCTGAATATACCTGGTGGAATGATAGATAGTAAATCCCCTTGTGGATATTCTAACTCACCCTATTTACATATTTCCCACCCAGCTACATAACAAAGTCAAACAATGGCTAGGAAAAGTCATATTGAAAGGAAAACTCCAAAGTATGATTGCAGGCAGGCCACAGATCTCGCACTCTGGCCTTCAAAGATCTGGGAAGTGTTACAAAGCCTTTTAATCTGCCAATTATGTGTAAGTCCAAGCCCTCTTCACCAAGAATCACAGTTCTAGCTCAGCTCTTACATCAGTCTCTGATTCTCTTCCACCTCTACTCCTGCTGCACCTTGGTCTTCTTCATGGTCATGGTCATGGTCTTGCTTGATAGTGTACAAGGTACTTCTGACCTAAAAGACACATTGCACTCTCTGTACCAAGACATTGGTCCTAAAATGGATTGTCATTTCTTAGTTTTGTTTTGATTGATAATATTGACTTTATCAATCATCTCTCTCCACAAATGTGCTTGGTGTGATTGTTGTTGTTCTTGTTGCTTTTAGGTGCTGTTGAGTACAACTCATAGTGATCCTATAAACAGTAGACCCGAACTCTGTCTTATCCTGTGCCATTCTCATGAACTCTGCCTCACTTGAGCCCATTGCTGCAGACACTTTACCTATCATCTCATTGAAGGGTTTCCTGGTTTCCTCTCTCTCTTTTTTTTTTTCATATCTTCTAGTTTCTCATCCTGATGTCCCCCTCCAAGGAATAGAGTCTCCTGGAAATATGTCCATAATATGAGAAATACAATTTTGCCATCTGTGTCTCCAAAGAGTACTCTTGCTGCACTTTATTCACGATATATCTGTTCCTTTTAAAGTTCATGGGGCACACCCATGTTTATTGCAGCTATGTTCACCATAGCAAGGAGTTGGAAACAACCTAAGTGCCCATCAACAAACGAATGGATAGAGAAGCTGTGGTATATTCACACAATGGAATACTATGCTCCATTGAAAAACAAGGAACTCATGCAATATTGTTCAAAATGGTTGACTCTGGAGAACATTATTCTGAGTGAAATATCACAGTCACAAAAGGACAAATATTGCATGTTTCCACTGTTGTAAAAAAGGACTGACCTTGGGGTTGGGGAGAGACTGAGGAAGATCAGTTCAATAATGTATACTGCACTGAAACAGAGGAGGGAGAGAACTGTTTGGAAGATGTATGTGATTAGGTATTTCTGTCAGGACAGGAATCTAGAGAGATGGCTACATGGTGGAGTGGACCTGGGGAAGGGTTTGTAAAACAATGAAAGAACTTTTCTTTTACTTTCCAAGAGGGCAATGTTCTGGGGGGGAGCCTTGGGAGGGGACAAATGTGCAACAATGAATGAATGGAAATCCAAAGCCTCTGTAAATTTTTACTGAAATTAATAACAAATTTAAATTAAAAAAAGAATTAAGTTGGAGTAAGGATGGCAATGGATTTATAACTGCTCATGTCAATAACACTATATCGTGGCATGGAGGAGGAATAGTGGAAATGTATCCACATTTACAACATTCCTCTTACCAAAACCATTTATGGAAAATGGGAACTTCATTGGAACATGTATCTCTGGGTTGGAAATGATGATATTGTTAATATTTCTAGCTGTAAGCTTAAACGATTATAATGTTCAAAATTATTTGTTATACATTTGTTTAAATTTTTCCCTCTTTTAACAACTGGGATCTAGAGGGAAGAGAAAAGACCAGAGAATGGCCAAATTATTGGGGCAGCTATTGCTGCCAGTTTAGGACCTGTGTCAGGAAAAGAAAGTCTTACTCATATACAGTGTCATCCAAAGGTAATAAAGGAGGTCAGAATTGCTTCCACTGTGGAAAGCTGGGCCACTTCAGTAGACAGTGTCACAGATGAGAGCCACAGATAGGCAAGGGAGTAGAGAGGAAGCTTCCACTCACTTGCTTTAAGTGTGGATCTGAAGGACACTTGGCCAAGGGTGGCTCACATCAGGTCCTCGTGGCTGACAGGACTGACAGGCCCTAGCTCCCAGCTGGAAACAAAGGAGGACACTTCAACAATTTGGATCCTCCCAGAAGAGCTGTGGGTGAGCTTTAACAGTACTGGTAAGTATATTCGTTTTCTCCTGGACACAAAATCCTACTATTTGGTCCTAAAAGCCTTCTGAGGTACCAACTCTTCTCACTATTTCTTAGTTGTTGGAATTGATGGAAAACCTCATAAGCAGTTCCTTACTTCACCTCTGCCTTGCATGCGGACTTCTGAGTTGTAAAACAACTCAGTGGTAGATGGAAT
Organism: Elephantulus edwardii; assembly: GCF_000299155.1. Lineage (NCBI taxonomy): Eukaryota > Metazoa > Chordata > Mammalia > Macroscelidea > Macroscelididae > Elephantulus > Elephantulus edwardii. The sequence goes on along the minus strand of NW_006399758.1, from coordinate 29,107,159 downwards.
TTGCTCCAGGACTTAAGAACAATAAATGGCATAGTTGAGCCTCTTAAAAAAAAGTCTATAGGATATTCAGTACTCTCCTACAACATCACAATTCAAAGGCAACAGTTATTCTTCTATCATCCTTATTCATTGTCCAGCTCTCAGATTAATAACAAAAGACGATGGCCTGAATCAGGTACACTTTGGTCTTCAGATTGACAACATTGCTTCATAGATATACTTTATCTATTTTCTTTAAAAAACTGGTATTCTAATGATCATCCTTGCATAAGTTTGAATTTCACTTGATCATGATGAATGATCTTTTTGATATGGTAATGGATTCCATTGGCCAGGATTTTGTTGAGAAATTTTTTGCATCTCTAGTGGCATAGACCCTAGAGAGTTGCACTACTCATTTAAAAACCTCATATCTTAGCCCTTTCAAGTCCAAACAGGCAGTGCAAAGCCTTAAGCTGCTTTGAGGAAGAAGGATAGCTAGACCTCTTCTATTATGATTTATGGCCATGGAAACCTAAAGGAAGGTCACGATGAGTTGAAATCCACTCAAATGCAGTAAGTTTTGGGGTTTTTTTAAACTCATAGGGATATTGTGATATAGTAGTCCTTTATAAATCTTTGTCTGGTTTTGAATGAATTTGAAACTATTTAATCTTTTTCTATATTGTGAAATATTTTTTCAGGTCATCTCTCAATGTTTGTTGCAACTCATCAGTAAAGTCATATGGACCAAAACATTGGTCCTAAAATTGGTTGGAAATATTTGTATGAGCTGATAAATATCTTCTTTTATGATGGGTCTGTTTAAATTATCTCACTCTGTGATGCTGCCCTTATTGTGCTAACCAGGTTGTGCTGAGAAATCTGGAAGACATCTACCTGGCAAAATGACTAGAAGAGACCCGTTTTTATTCCCATTTTTTAAAAAAAAGTCATCCCACTGAATGTGGAAATTATCGAACCACACCCTAGCATAATCCTGCTGAAGATTGTCCAGAAATGACAACAACAGTACATTGACAGAGAACTACCAGAAATACAGGCTGGGTTTAGAAGAGGCCATGGCACTAATGACTTTGCAAGATGGATTTTGGCAGAAAGAAAAGAATACCAAAAGAATGTCTATCTGTGTTTCACTGACTATGGAAAGGCATTTGACTGTGTACATCACAACAAATTGTCTCTAACCTTGAGGAAAATGGGAATCCCAGAACACTTGATTATAATTATGTGAAACTTATTCAAGGACCAGGAAGAAGTCCTCAGAAGAGACGGGGAAATACTGCATGGATCAAAATCAAGAAAGGAGTATGTAAAGGATGCATCCTGTCTCCATACCTTTGAAATCAATATGCAAAACAGATAATTTAGGAAGCAGGGCTTTATGAGGAGGATGTGGAGGAAGACTCATCAACAACCTTGTTTCCTGAAACTGAAGAGGACCTGAAATTCTAGCTGCAGAAGGTCAAGGACTGCAGCCTTCAATATGTATTGAAGCTCATCTTCAAGAAGATAAAAACTCTCACCACTGGGCCAATTGGTAGCACCAAGATAGATGCAGAAGAGAGTGAGGTATTTAACAGTTACAGCTTGCTTGGCTCTGTAATCAACACTCTTATCACCAGCAGCGAGGAAATAAAAAGACATATGGTATTCGGGAAAATCTGCTGTTAGGGACCTCTCCAGAGTACTGAAAAGCAACGATGTCAGTGTAGAGACTAAGGTATACCTAATCCATGACATGGTCTTTGCAGTTACTTGCTATGCATCAGAGAGCTGGACAAATGACGAAGGATGACAGAAAAAGAATTGATGCCTTTGAGTTGTGGTGCTGTAGAAGAGTCTTGAACATACCATGGACTGCCAAGAAAGCAAATGAAGTCTGTCTTGGAAATGGTGAAACCAAGTTTCTCCTTGAAGGCTAGGATTTTGAAGCTCCATCTTACATACTTTGGACACTTGGCCAGGAGAGACCAGTCCTTGAAGAAAAAATCATGCTTGGAAGGATGGAGGGACAGCGTAGGAGATGAAAGATCATGGATGAGATGGATTGATACAGTAACTGGACCAATAGAGGTTGGTGTGTTGTAATTAGTGATTGTGGTTCAAGACAAGGCAGAGTTCAGAGCTTCTGTACACAGGGTCACTTTGGGTTGCAGGTGACTTGATGGCACATAACAACAACAACATCTTTGTTAGTTTAGATAGACAGTAAGTTTCTAAAACTTTGCTCAGTTTTTGCAGGTTTTCAAATTTGTTGAGATTATGTTCTTTATAGATATCTAAATCAAAACAACAATGAGTTATCATTATCACTCCAGACATGATAGAAAAGTTCAATAAAAGAATAAATAATACATGCAAGCACAGGAGTGCAGAGTTGGGAGCTCTCACACATTGCTGGCAGGAACATAAAACGGTGCATCTACTATGGAAAGCAGCTTGGGACTTCCTTAAAAAGTTGAAAATAGAGATACTATTTGATGTAGAAAGCCCACCTTGGGGGTACATTTCCCAAAGAAATAAAAGCTTCATCACAACACAACCATTTTTAAATTGTGATTTCAATGAAAGTTTACAGAAAAGTTGTCTTTTTCATTCATTCAAGTTTGTACATTTTCATCCCTTACACCCTGAGTTCACATTAAAAAATAATTTATTGTTGCATCATTTTCTCCCTTCCTCCTCCCACAGCTATTTTATTTCAGTAGTATTTAAAGTAGCAAAGAGATGGAAACCAGTCCTGTAAGGTGCGCCTGATACAGGTCATGGTATTTGCAATCACTTGTTATGCATCAGAGAGTTGGACAATGACTAGGGAGGACAGAAGGAGAGTGGATGCTTTTGAGCTGTGGTGCTGGAGAAGGGTACTGAATGTACCATGGACTACCAGGAAAACAAACAGATTCATCTTGGAGAGGATTAAACCAAGCTACTCCTTGGAGGCAAGGATTCTGGGGCTTCGTCTGACATACTTTGGACATGTTGCCAGGAGGGACGGGTCCTTGGAGAGGGACAGCGCAGGAGGGGAAGACCCTCTATGAGATGGATTGATTCGGTGACTGGGGTAATCGGGATGGGTGTGTCAGAGGCGATGTGGTTGGCGCAGGATAGAGCAGGGTTTAGGGCTGTTGTGCAAAGGGTCGCTATGAGTTGGAAACGACTAGACGGCACATAACAACAACAACAAAGAAAATACATTATATTCACATAATGCAGCACAATGAATCACTAAAAAAACTATGAAGAACTTGTGAAACATTGCAAAACATGGATGGATCCAAAAGAAATAATACTGAGTCACATAAATCAATAACAGAAGGAAAATTATGGTTTAAGACTACTATTATGAAAAACTAAGGGAGAGTTTACACACAGAATCCTTTTTGGATGGTTAACAGGGAAGAGAGGGAAACACGGAAGTAAAAATGAATAAATAGATAAGTTGGATAAAAAGAGAGCCAATATGCAATTAAGGGTTGATTAGATATAGTAATTAATTAATTACACTTATCAATTGTAACTAATATTATAAAACAGAATGCACAGGAATGAATGAATGAATGGAAACCAAATATGTTCTTTAAAACGTTCACTAAATTAATAAAAGATATATTTGCAATGAGCAAGTCAGTCACACAAAATTCTGTCATGCAATCTCAAACTCATTTCTATTATCAAGACCATATTTTCCAACTGTCAATCTTTCTTTGTTTCCAGTGTTTTACATTCCAGTCATAAGTTATTATTAATGTATTTTTATTACATATTTGATCAAATTTGAGCAGCAGAAATTGTTAGAAATTATCAATTATTTTCATCTTTGACTTCAGTGGCTGGTGCATAAATTTGAATACTAGTCACATCAACAGGTCTTCTTTGTAGGAGTATGGATATTATCCTATCATTGACAACACTCTATTTCAGGAAAGGGTTTTAAATGGTTTTTGAATGATGTACATGAATGGCATCATTCTACTTCAATTTATTGTGGTTGTTGTAGAAGAGGATATGTTTAAAAGGAAAAGGGTCAACACAGTGGCATCCATTTCCTAAACAACCTGCATCCAGAAACTCTATGAACTTTGATAAATGTCGATAGTTGTAGAAGGGCTTCAGGCCTTTTGTTCATAGGTTCTCTATGAGTTGTGCTCAACTCGAAGGCAATCAACAACAACAACAGTGCCTAGTATATTGATCTTTATGTGCTCCAACTAATTTTTGACAGATTTCAATTTCCTGGTTTTATAATTAGTACAATTGCATGCATAGTACAATCACTAAATTATTGAATAATATTACACACAAAAAAGATCCTACTGAAGATTATGTAAAAATTATTGGAACAGTACGTTGACAAAGGACTACCAAATATGCAAGAGGGTACAGACGAGACTGTGGCACTAGGGACATTATAGCCAATGTCAGATGGATCTTAGCTGAAAGCAGAGTATCAGAGGAATGTCTATCTGTGTTTCATTGACTATGAAAAGGTGTTTGACTGTGTGGATAACAACAAATTGTGCCTAACCTTGAGAAAAATGGGAATTCCAGAAAACTTGATTGTGCTCATGTGAAATCTATACTTGGACCAAGGAGTAGTCATGGGAATAGAGCAAGGAAACACTCCTTGATTCAAAATCAGAGATGCATCTTATCTCCATACTTTCTTAGTTTATCTACAAAACAGATCATTGGGAAGCTGAACTTTAGGAGGTGGAATGAGGAATCTGCTGGATTGGAGGAAGACTCATCATCAAACTGCACTAAACAGACAACACAGCCTTTCTTGCTGAAACCAATTGGGACCTAAAGTATTTTCTGCATAATGTCAAGGACTGTAGTCTGCAGTATGGAATGAAGCTCAACATCAAGGAAATGAAAATCCTTACCACTGGGCCTATTGGCAGCATCATGATAGATGGAAAGAGATTGAGATTAACACTTTCAGCTTGCTTGGCTCCACAAACAACACTCTAGGTACCGGTATCCAGGATATCAAAAGAAAAATTTGTTTTGGAAAGTCTGCTTTCAGGGACCTCTCCAGAGTACTGAGAAGCAACAGTATCAGTCTAGAGGCTAAGATGCACTTGATCCAAGCCATGGCCTTCACAATTACTTGCTACACATAAGAGAGCCGAACAATGAACAAGGATGATATTAAAAGAATTGGTACCTTTGAGCTGTGGTCCTGGAGAATAGGATTAAACACACTGCCAAGAGAACAAACAGATCTGTCTTGGAGAGGGTGAAACCAGTCTGATTCTGGAGGCAAGGATTTTGAAACTCCGTCTCGCTTACTTTGGACACGTGTTTAGGAGAGACCAGTCCTTGAAGAAGGACACCATGGTCGGAAAAGTGGAGGAACAGTACAGAAGAAGAGGACCTCAAAATAGAAGGATTGACACAGTAACTGGGGTAATGGCAGGAGGTGTGTCAGAGACAATGAAATTAGCTCAGGATAGAGCAGGGTTCAGAGCAATTGTACGTAGAGTCCTATGGGTTGCAAGCAACTCAATGACACATAAAACCAACAATGGACACTGATTGTATATCTCCTCTTTTTGAGTCAAACCACATGAGCAAATGAAGGCCCTTCACTGACTGAAAACTTTATTACATCCAGTCACTAGGATGGTGAAGAGATTGAGATAGTTAACAGTTTTAGTTTGCTTGGCTCCACAGTCAACACTCTTGGTAACAGCATCCAGGAAATCAGGAGATGAATTGCATTGGGAAAGTCAGCTGTGAGGGACCTCTCAAGAGTCCTGAAGTTCAATGGCGTCAGACTGGAGACTAAGGTGCGCCTGATCCAGGCTATAGTCTTTGCAATTACATGCTATGCATCAGAGAATTGGACAGTTAATAGTGATGATAGAAAGAAAATTGATGCCTTTGAGTTGTGGTGCTGGAGAAGAGTGTTGAATATACCATGGACTGCTAGGAGAACAAACAGGTTTGTCCTGGAGAGGGTGAAGCCAGAATGTTCCCTGGAGTCAAGGATTCTGAAGCTTTGTCTGACATACTTTGGGCATGTTTCAAGGAGGGACTGGTCCTTGGAGAGGGACATCATGCTGGGGAGAGTGGAGGGATGGAACAGGAGAGGAAGACCCTTGATGACATGGATCGATTCTGTGAGTGGAGTGGTGGGAATGAGTGTGTTTGAGACAGCAAAATTGGCACAGGATTAGGTCTCTTGTACATGGGGTCTCTATGAGTCGCAAACGACTCGATGGCACATAACAACAACAAAAACATTAGGCAAATTCCACTTTGATAGGACAGTGCTTTTCTTATATTTTGAGGTCTGCCAACCTAGGAGTGTAATCTTTGGCACTATATCAGATAACGCTGCATTTACTATTCATAGTGATTTCAAAAAGATCTATTGATTTTTAATGTTGAAAATCTTGAAGTAAATGGCCAGTCTTGCTTCTTAACTAGTCTATATTAATGCCGAAGTTCTGCTGTGCTGTCAACAGTGGATGACACTGCTGGCATTTGAATTACTAGTGGTATGACTTCCAGCATCACAGCAACACACAGGCTAACATGGTTAATTATTTGCACAGACCAGATGCCTTTTAGATATCAGACTTGCCAAATTTACTACTTCTTCCACTCTGTCATGCTAATGCATTAACTATCCAGAACTTTCCATTTTGTTATTCAGGGTAGGCTTGTATATGTTTCTCCTCCATTTGCTATGACACTTTTTTTTTTCGGCTTTTTATCTAATACAACTAATCTGTGCACTCCTCATTTATAATTTCTCCTTAGCTAGTTATATAACTAAATTAATAATAAAGTTTAATTGTTGTTAATGGCTTAATACAGTAACTGTTCAAGAAATAAACAATAACATTTTTCTAACTGTTTCATATTTGTTAAACTAAGATGAATATTGAATAAACTACAGATTGCAATAAGAACAAACAAATTTATCTTTGGATAAATGAAGCCAGAATGTTCCTTAGATGCAAGGATGGTGAGACTTCATCTCACGTATATTTGGTATGGTATCGGGAGGTTCCAGTCCCTGAGAAAAGACATTTGTACAGTGTCAAAGCCAAAGAGTAAAGTTCTCAATGAAATCATTCGACAGAGGGCTACAACAATGGGGAAAAACACAGCAGTGATTGTGTGGAGGGTAAGTGATTTGGCAGTGTTTCCATTCTGCTGCATACAGGATGGTTACGAGTCAAAGCTAACTGAACAGCATGAAAGAACAACAGTAACAACTAGGATAGAAAATGTAGTTCATGGTGAACGACTATTTTGGAAGTAGAGAGAGTTTCATAATACTTACTTCACATATAAAAGTCTGTCCCCAAAACTAGTCTATCTGTTGAGTCATAGATGGAACTGTATATGCAGAAACACAAAGTACCCACAACTTAACAGAGAAATATTTACTGTTTTATTGACTCTGAGTAATATGGTAACCCTGTTCCATAAGATCACATTTGGTTACACATTATTTAGAAGTTATTGTTTTACAAGGAACTCATGAAATATTACACAAAATGGGTGAGCCTGGAGGACATTATGCTGAGTGGAATATCTCAATCACAACAGGTCAAATACAGCATAATATCATTGTTATAAAAGAGGACTGACATAGGCGTTGGGAGGAGACTGACATGGGATAAATAATGTATACTGTGTTGAAACAGATGGAAAGAGAGCTTTTTGAAAGGGATATGTTGTTTGTTGTTATGTGCTTTTGAGTTGCTTGTGACTCATAGCGACCCTATGTACAACAGCCCAAAACCCTGCTCTATCTTGTGCCAATAACACTGCCTCTGACACACCCATCACAATTACACCAGTCACTGAATCAATCTCATTGAGGGTCTTCCCCTCCTGTGCTGTCCCTCCACCCTCCCAAGCATGATATCCCTCTCCACGAACCGGTCCCTCCTTACAACATGTCCAAAGTATGTCAGACAAAGCCTCAGAATCCTTGCCTCCAGGGAGCAGCCTGGTTTAACCCTCTCCAGGGTGAATCTGTTTGTTTTCCTAGCACCACAGCTCATAGGTATCAATTCTCCTTCTGTCCTCCCTAGTCATTGTCCAACTCTCTGACGCATGACAAGTGATTGCAAAGACCTCGCCTTAGTCTCCAGAGTGACACCATTGCTCTTCAGTACTTTGGAGAGGACCCTAACAGACTTTCCAATCGCAATACATCTTAACTTCCTGGCTGCTGGTGCCAAGAGTGGAGCCAAGCAAATAAAGTTGTGAAAATCTCAATCTCTTCACCATTCGTCCTGATGCTGCCAATTGGTCCAGTGGTGAGAATCTTTGTTTTCTTGACATTAAGCCTCAATCCATATTGATGCAGCAGTTCTTTGACCCTCTGCAGCAAGTGCTTCAGGTCCTCCTCAGTTTTAGCAAGCAAGGTTGTGTCATCTGCATAACACAGATTGTTGATAGATCTTCCACCAATCCTTATGCCACACTACTCCTCATAGAGCCCAGCCTCCCAGATAATCTGTTCTATATACATGTTGAAAAGATATGGAGACAGGACACATCCCTGGCATACACCCTTCCCAATTTTGAACCATGCAGTGTTTCCTTGCTCTGTTCTGATGACTGCCTCTTGGTCCAAGTATAGGTTTCACATTAGCACGATCAAGTGTTCTGGGATTCCCATTCTTCTCAGAGTCAGCCACAGTTTGTTATGATCCACATAGTCAAACACCTTTGTATAATCAATGAAACACAGATAGACCTTCTGGTATTCCCTGCTTTCAGCTAAGATCCATCTAACATTAGCTACAATATCCCTAGTACCACAACACCTTCTAAGCCCAGCCTGAACTTCTGGCAGTTCTCTGCTGATGTTCCAGTCATTTTTGGATACTCTTCAGTAGACTCTTGCTTGCATGTGAAATCAATAATATTGTTCTATAATTTCCATACTCTGTTTGGTCACCCTTCTTTGGAATAGGAACAAATATAGATCTCTTCCAGTCAGTTGGCCAAGTGGTTGTTTTCAAGATTTCTTGGCATTACTTGGTGAGCACATCCAGGGTATATATGATTAGATATTATTGTTATGACAGGAGTCCAGAATGACGGTAGCATAGTGGAGTGGACTTGGGGGGAGGGATTGTGTAACAATGAAATAATGTTTTCTTTTCAAAAAGAAAAGGGAATGGGGGAGGGGTGGGCAGGGAGAAAAGTGCAAGCATGAATGACTGGAAATCCAAGGTCTCTGTAAACTTTCATTAAAATCAATTTAAAATTTAATAAAAAGTTACTGTTTTAAGAAATTTGGAGGGTACCCTCATCAGTATGGTCTAAAATTGTTAGTGCTATGCCTGTCCTTCAAAAAGCAGGATAAAAAATAGACAAGGATATAAATGTACTCATTATCTCTATATATTATGTTCTTGTTCTTACAGTTAGGTGCCTCTGCGTTAACCACGACTCATACGAATAATAGATTTGAACCTATCTTTATCTTGCACTTATATCATGAGCTTGGATATATTTGAACCCACTGTTACAGTCACTACGAAAATCCATCTGTTTGGGGGTCTTCCTCTCTTTCTCTGACATTTCTCATCATGACAAGTGTCACAAAGTTTCACCACCCTTGCCTCTTGAGGACTCTGATTGTACTTCCATCAAGACAGATATGTTGGTTTCTTTGGAAGCCCATTCTATATCCAGTAATATTCACCAACATCACAACTTAAAGGCATTGAATCTTGTCTGGTTTTCCTTGTGCATAGTCCAATTTTCAGGTTAAAAAAGCATTTTAAAATAATAAGATCTGGATCAAATAGAGTTTAGTCTTTAAATGGACATCCTATTCTTCAGCACTTTGGATGGGGCTCTGGTGGTCTATTGTGTAAGGACTTGATCAGCCAATTCAAGGGGAGTTGGTATAAATTTAATCTATTTTCCTCAAAATGAAGATGAGCAATCACCACCATGTAATTTACAGCCTCTGAAAACTTACTTGAGGGTCATTATGGGGAAGTGCGCTTTCCAGGTAGAAGTAAGTAGCTAAGTGGGACCTGTAGTGACTGGTGTGTGCTCTTTCAGGTTGATTTTAATGTAGCATTTGAAAAGTGTATTCAATATCAACAATTTTCTCTCTCTTTGTAGTGTTTAAAAGTTGGGGTTTTTTTCATTCCTAATATTTAGGAGCTAAGAAGATTCTACCCTTGTTTTCATTAATAAATTATTTTTATTTCCTGAGTGTTCTCTTTAGTAAATTAGGGATACATTTTTTTTTTTAAATTTCTGATAACAATTATAGCCTGGAAGCAGGAGTGGCATCCACTTCCAAAATGGCTTGCCTCCAGAAACTCTATGTATTAACAGTGCTCAGGCCTTTCATTCATAGGGTCGCTATGAGTTGTCTACGACTTGAAGGCACCTAACAACAACATTAACAATTATAGAGTTAACAATTTGCATCTCTAATTTGTTAAAATCCATTGTAAATTAGTAACTTTGCCAATCCTAAAGTAAAACAAAGGTCTTCTGCATTTCATCTACCCTTATCTGTATACTGCTATGTACTTTAATTTTCATTCCACAGATTTAATATTTTAATTTGCAGTTCATATTTATTGACATTCACCGATCTATTTCTTTAGTATATTTCTTCATATCTTCTATATTTTAATCTGACAATATTTCCTTCTGTCTGTAAACTCCTTTAGTATTTCATACAACATATGTAATCTGACTATAAAATATCTTTGTTGTTTTGTTTTGTTTTTTTAATTTCACCTTCATTTTAAAAAATTTTTTCAACTGTTATATTATTTGGATCCAAGACCATCTACATTATATACTCACAAATGCTGATAGTTTTTTCATTCGATGCAATAATGCTGTCTTATGATTGATTTGTCTTCTTTCTTACAACCTTATTGTTATAAAGTCAGTTCTCAGTGTTAGAATTCATTATTGAAGATCTTATTCATTGTTAGTCACTCAAAAAGAACTCATAGCTAGCCCTCCAGTGGCTTTATCAAGGCCACACACTGTATGGGAAGATTTTGCCTATCTTTCTAACAGGGAGTGGCTGATGGATTCGAACCTTGAAAGCAGCACTGCCTTTGGGTTAGCAGTCTAACCCCCTTTGAACTACACCACCAGAAAGCCCCTTATTAATGAGTCTCACTTATATTCTCACACTCTCACTCTCATCTGATGTTTGTATGTTTTCTTTACTTGTGACTTTTAGCAGGTTTATTAAGATATGCCTAGATGTGATTGCAGGGAGCTCCAGCTGCCTAGTGGTGGGTGAGAAACTGCACTGTAATCCCAAAAGCACATGGTTCTAATCCACCAGATGCTCCATGGGAGAAGGATGGGCAATCTCCTCCCATTTGATTAAACTGTCTCTGAAAATCCGCTGGAGGGTCAGCTATGGGTAAGTTCTGACTCAATGGTACACAGCAACAACAGATGTGACATTCATAGGCTTTCTTAAACCTATGTTTTTTAGCAATTTTGTCATCATTAGGGACTTTTAAAGTAGAATTTCAAGTATTACTTCTTCAGAAATTCAAATTACATGTATATTAGTGCATTTTACCATGGTCCAGATATCTTCTCCATTTTTCACACTTTAATTTTTCTCCATGCTTCAATGAAGTTACTTTCTAATACCTTTTCTTCAAAGTTGTGTATTCTTTCTTCTAGTATGTCTAATCTATATTTAAATTTACATAGGGAGCTCCTTTGAATGTTAGCTATTCTGCTAGACATTTGATTATTTTCCAAGAAATTTCATTCTTAATAAAGATTTCTGTGATGTAAATTATCTTATATTAGTCAATTGTTTTGAAGTCTGAGTGTATATTAAAATATCTGGGTTTAAATCTCTGTGTATTATTCTCTCTTCACTCCATGTAGTTGTTGTTTTTATCTACTGTGAGGTAGGGAGCTATGACTCATACCTGGCCCTCCGGAGAGTTTTCAGAAGGAGTAAATGACACAAGAGAGAGCTCAGGTTTCTCTGGATGAGCAGCTGGTGGATTTGAACTACAAACCTTTGGAATGGCAGCATAATTCTTCACCACTAAGCCACCAAAAGTTTATGATATTTTGTCTTCAATGACACTATGTCTGGTAATTTTGTGCCACATCTTAGATATTGTTGCTGTTGTTGTTGTTAAGTTCTGTCAAGTAGTAGACGACTCATAGCTACCCTATGAACAAAAGACCTGAGCACTAGTATAACTTTCGTTGTCTCTCCAAGTTCATAGAGTTTCTGGAGGCAAGCTATTTCTGAAGTGAATGCTACTCCCGCTTCCAAGTTTGTGTTAACTGGGGAGTTCCACCAAATGCTATTCACCATGGGTAATCATTATGACTTTTGACACATCATTGTCACAGTGTTTAGCATCACAGCAACCACTAGTTATCTCTGTATACAGCAAATGGACAAATCAGCGCTATACCACTTAGAATAATATTTGACCAAAAACAATTAAAACCAGCTTGAAAGCAGGATTGGCATCTATTTCTTAAATGCTTGCCTAAGGAAACTCTATGAACTTGGAGAAACAATCAAAGTTATACACGTGTTCAGGTTTTTCGTTCATAGGGTCGTTAAAAGTCATTCATTACTCAATGGCTCTTAGATGTTATGCATTAAAAAGCTAAAAATTCATTGCTCTACTGACTTTATTGTAAGGATGAGTGGCATCCACTTCCATAACAGCTTGCCTCCGGAAACCCTATGAACCTGGAGAGAGGATGAAAGGCACCCAAGTGTCGAGGACTCTCCTCCATAGGGTCGCTATGAGTTACCGGCGACTCAGCAGCACTTAACAACAACAACAACAATGACTTTAACTTCTTTCCAAGAGATGTTTCCATTTTCTTTTTGATCCCCATAAAAAACAGGCAGGGGGAAAAAACCCAAGTCATTTTAATCCAATCAGGGTTATAAAAGATAATGGGAAACTGCAATTCATCTCTGTAGAGTGATTTACATATCAGGATGAATGGTGTAGAGATTGAGACTGTTAACAGCTATAGTTTCCTTAGCTCTACAATCAACACTCTTAGTACCAGCAGGTCAGGAAATTAAAAGATTGATTCATTGGGAAAGTCTGTTGTCAAAGACCTCTCCAAAGTACTCTGAAGAGCAACGATGTCAGTCTGAAAACTAAGGTGTGCCTGATACAGGCCATGGTCTTTGCAATCTCTTGCTAATCATCAGAAAGCTAGACAATGACTAAGGAAGAGAAGGAGAACTGATGCCTTTGAGCTGTGGTTCTGAAGAAGAGTACTGAATATATCATGGACTGCTGGGAGAACAAACAGCTTTATCCTGAAGCAGGTGAAGTGGGTTGTTCCTTGGAGACAAGGATTCTGAAGCTTCATCTGACAAACTTTGGACATATTCCAAGGCAAGATCAGTCCTTGGAGAGGGATGTCATGTTTGGAAGGGTGTAAGGACAGCACAACAGAGGAAGATCCTCGTTGAGACGGATTGACTCAGGATTGACTGAGGTAATGGGAGTAGGTGTATCAGAGACAATAAAATTGGCACAGGATATAGAGCAAGCTTTAGGGATGTAGTACATGGAGTCACTATGAGTCACAGGTAACTCGACTGCACCTAACAACAACAGAGTGTAATTGTTTCTTATCTATCATTATTCATAAAATGCAGCTTCTAGTATCTACAGTATTATTGAAAATGGCTTCATTAACTTTGACTTTCATCACATGAGTAGGAAATAGAATGTGTATAATCATTGTGGATTTTGTCAGTTTTTCCCATGCTAGAAAGCTAAACTGAGTAGATTTAGAGCAAAGGGCAGAATCTCACTAACAGCAAGGGAGAGGAAGCAGAGTGCAGTGTGTGTCCTTCGTGGTCCATGTCAATCAAACCAAAACCTGGACAAGAACAGCAAGCACCAGCAGACCACCAGAGATTGACACGAGACTGGACCAACTTGGAACAGTTGTCTCACAGAGGCAGAGCTGGAGACCTTCACCCAAGCTTGCTAGAGAACTGAGGGAAGATGGTATAATTGGCAGAACTAAGGGAACTTTGAAATATTAACCTAAATCATCAGGTTAAATGAAGGTCTTGTGACCTGAGATAAGCTTGAGATTCTACCTGGACAGAGGAATTGTATCATGTTGTCAACCTAAATTGCAACCTGTTAACTTCCCTAATAACCCCATAAGTGAGTATTATACTGTGAAATCTTTTGTGATCATTGTAGCATATTGAAACCCAATAGAGCAGTAAGATGAGTATTAGAATCAGTAGTAGTAGGGGCAGAAGCATGGAAGAATATGTCTGACCTCATGTGAATTGGTTTTTTACTGTGGATGTTGCAGATTGGGATAATTTGCCTTTGTAGAGTTAGTTGAGGTAAGATACTACCATCTCCATTTTGCTTACACTTATTTTACATAACTTTTCAAAGAATCCAAATCAAATACTGAAAAAATTAACTAAGGTTCTCTTTGGTGGTATTCCTTAAACTTTTGGACCTTCCCTTCTCATTATTATGTGATCCTTACAAAATATTTGCTTAAGATGTTAGCCAAAGCCAGGAAAGGACACCACCAAAATAGAAAACTATAGGCCAATATCTCTCATGAATATTGATGCAAAAATCCTGAATAAAATACTGGCAAATAGAATCCAACGAT
>NW_006399758.1:29082403-29089775 GCF_000299155.1 Elephantulus edwardii | reverse complement strand
GGAGTGATAGGGAATGGCAAGGGACACACTGACAAAGGAGATTAATCAGAACTGGCTTTGACAAGCACTGTGGCAATTAGACAATTAAAAAAGACATTGGGGCGAGGAAAGAAGAACGAACTGGGGATGAGGGTGGAGAAAACAGTGCAACAATGAATGAATGAAAACCCCAAATCTCTGTAAATGTTCATTAAAACTAATAACATTTAATAAAAAAAAAGATGTTAGCCTTTTAATTTTGTTTCTTGGATCCTTGGTATCTCAGTTCAACAACAAATAATAATTATTGTCAGACCAATTGTTTGTGTTTACTATTTATTGGGCCCTCATCTTCTAAAACTAACTAGTTTGCTATTAATGTTAAGTATATTTGAGTCAAGTACAACTCACAGTGATCCCATCAACCATAGATCTGAACTCAGTCCTATCTTTGCTAAACTTATCATCCTAACATACTTGATTCTATTTGCAGACACTGTATCTATGCATTTCATTGAGAGTCTTTCTTTTATTTGCTGACCTTTCACCTTTCCAAGCATGATGTCCTTTTCCAGCCAATAGTTTGGAAAGGTAAGGAAAAATTTCATTAACTTTGCCTCCAAGAACATTCTGATTGTACTTTCTCCAACACACATGGTTCTTTTGGCACTCTTCTCCATCATCACAACTTATATGTGTTGATTCTTCTTCTAGGATCTTTATTCATTATCCAGAACTCAGATGCATAGTAAATAACTGGAAAGACTATGGTCGGAATGCACTTCAGACTTTCAACTGACATCTCTGTTCTTCAAGACTTTGGAAAGATCCCTGACAGCTGACTTTCCCAGTGCTACATGTCTCCTGATCTCCTGACTGCTGGTACCAAAGGTGTTCATGGTAGATTCAAGCAAGATTGATTCTTTGAAAATTTCAACCTTTTCTCTATCTATCATAACTCTTTGATATTTACTATGGACACAGTGGTGAGAAGCGTCAAGGACTCTCCTTCATAGGGTCGCTATGAGTCGCTGGCAGCTCGACGGCACGTAACAACAATACTATCAACACAGAGAGAGGGATCACCTGGCCCAGTGGACAGAAAGTGATGCCATCAAGCCAATGGTGGGTGACTCTTAATCCGCGGCCCTTGGGCCTGTCTTTCATTGTTTTTGTTCAGACATTCCTCTAGATCGTATAGCCCTGGTGTACAAGTTGACATACTGCAGTCACTTGTGGTTGCTGTGAGGCTGAACACTGTGACACTGATGTGTCAAACGTGTTAATGGTTGGCTACCCAATGCGGACAGAGAGTGGGATAGAGCTTCCCAATTAAAACAAGCTTGGAAGGAGGAGTGGCATCCACTTCCATAATAGCTTGCCTCCAGAAACCCTATGAATCTGGAGAGAGGATGGAAGGCACCTAAGCATTGAGGACTCTCCTTCATAGGGTCACTGTGAATCGCCTGTGACTCGACAGAGCTTAACAACAATACAGTGGTGAGGATTTTTTTTATTTATAGTGAGATGTTGCACTTTATACTGAGAAGCACTTGCTGCAGAAGGTCAAGGACTGCAGCCTTCAATATGGATTGAGGGTTAATAATCAAGAAGACAAAGATTCTCACCACTGGGCCTAATTGGCAGCATCAGGATGGATGGTGCTTAAGAGATTGAGATTGTTCATAGCTTAAGTTTGCTTGGCTCTACAGTCAACACTCTTGGCATCAGCATTTAGGAAATTAAAAGTCATTGTGATAGGAAAATCTCCTCTTACGAACCTCTCCACAGTACTGAAGAGCAATGGTGTCACTTTGGAGACAAAGGCGTACCTGATACAGGTCATGGTCTTTGTAATCACTTGGTATGTGTCAGAGAGTTGGACAATGATTAGGAGAATTGATGCCTTTGAGCTGTGATGTTGGAGGATATTATTGGATATACCATGGACTGCTAAGAAAACAAACAGGTTCATCCTGGAGAGGGTTAAACCAGGCTGCTTCTTGGAGGCAAAGATTATGAAGTTTTGTCTGATATACTTTGGACATGTTGCAAGGAGGGACCAGTCCTTGGAGAGTGCTGTCATTCTTGGGGGGATGGAGGGATCGCACAGGAGGGGAAGACCCTTTATGAGGTGGATTGATTCAGTGACTGATGTAATGGGGGTAGGTGTGTGGGGAGACAGTGAGATTGGCAGAGGATAGGGCAGGGTTTAGAACTGTTGTACGTAAGGTCGCTATGAATTGCAGGTGACTCAATGACACATAACAATAACAAGAACAACAACATTGAGATGTTGAAGACTGTAGTTCTTGATCCTTTAAAGCAAGTGTTCCTCACATTTTGCAATCAAATTTGTGTCATCTGCATAAAGCAGGTTGTTGGTGAACCTTCCTCCAAACCTGCTGCCACAATTTTCTTCATAAAGTTCAAATTCTCAAATTATTTGCTCAGCATACAAATTGAATAGATTTGGAGAGAGGATATAGCCCTAACACATACCTTTTCCGCCTTTTAACCTGGCTAGGTTTTAACTTCATATAAGCACAATTGAGTGTTTATCAGCTGAGCATAGGCCCTGGCTTCCCTACTTAACAAGATTGCCGCAGCACCAGATGCAGCCCTGGCTTCATGAGAGGGTAGCCATATAGAGTGATGATCAGACCCTGAACTATTCTCTGTGGCAAAAGCCAGTAGGCTTAACCAGGCTCTGCTGGCATTGTTGTTGTTGTTTGATGCCGTCGAGTCGTAGACGACTCATAGCGACCCTATGAACAAACAGCCTGAGCACTGTTCGTACATAGAGTTTCCGGAGTCAAGCCATTTCGGAAGTGGATGCCGCTGGCATTAGGGATATATTTATTGACCAGTTTGCTATATTTGTTCAGGAGGGGAAATGAAGGATGGGAGAGAAAAACTTTCATGGTGTTGCTTACTTTATAGTTTGTGTATATTTTGCTTGCTTGTTCTTAGTTTGCTCTTCTGAGTACAGTAGTTCTCTGGCAGTTACTATGCTAATGTTAATTGCTGGCTGCTATGATGCTGGGGTCTGGACCATCAGTATTTTATTACCAGCAGGACACTCATAGTGGAAAGGTTTCAGCAGAGCTCCCAGATTAAGAGAGACTAAGAAAGATTGGACATCAACTACTGAAATTACCAGTCTTTGAAAATCCTATAAACAATTCAGAGAAAAGTATTAGAATAACTAGGTTAGTGTCCTTGAAATGTGCTTGCGTGCGTGCACACACACATGCATTGTTGTACATCTTAACACTCTAAAATTATTGTCATGAGATTTTTTTTTTCTGTTTACCTTACATGAAGAAAAACAAACAACAACAAAAAAAGATCTTTCTGGCTTTTTGTTCACAGGGTTACTATGAGTTGTGCTCGACTGAAAGACTATTAACAACAACAAGAACCCTCCTTGCACTCAGCCATTGCTTTGTTGTTGTTGTTGTTGTTGTTGTTGTTGTTGTTGTAGTCATGTGCCATTAAGTTTCCTGCTACTCACAGAGACACTAGCTCTGAACTGTGCCCTATCCTAAACCAATTTTATCATCTCCGACTTTCCTAATCCCATTTCTCCAGTCACCGAGTCAATCCATCTCATCCTGGGTCTTCCTCTCCTGCACTGTCCCTCCACCTTTCCAAAGATGATGTCCCTCTTCAAGGACTGGTTCCTCCTGGCCACATGCCCAAAATCTTTGCCTCTAGGGAGCAGCTTGATTTCACCCTCTCCATGACAGACCCGTTTGTTCTCTTGGCAGTCCATGGTATGTTCAACACTCTTCTCTAGCACCACAATTCAATGGCATTGATACTTCATGGAATCATAGCAAGTATTTGTGAATACTATGGCTTGATTCAGGTGCATCTTAGTCTCCAGACTGACACTGTTACTCTTCTGTACTTGAGAGAGGTCCCTGACAGCAGACTTTCCTCAGTGCAATTTGTCTTTTAATTTTTTGACTGCTGATACCAAGAGAGTTGATTGTGAAATGAAGCAATCCACTGTTTAATGAATGGCAAATATATCAAGGGGAAATATTAGTAGAATATTAGACATGCCTAGTGTTTTTCTTTCATTAACAATGCAAAGTGATCCCTGAGCAGTACTCCTTGTGTGTCAGACTACATATAATAAAATGGACAGTGAAAAGAGATGACGGAAGAAAAATTGAGGCATGAAACGTGTGGTGCTGCAGAAGAATATTGAATATACTGTGGACTGCCAGAAGAAATAACAAATCAGTGTTAGAAGATAACAAGAATGGCCCTTAGAAGCAAAGAGACTTGGCTCACTGGTTTTTGACAAATCATCAGTGAAGACTAACTGTGAGAAAAGGACATCGTGTTTGGTAAAGGGCCAGTGAAAATGAGACAATCTCTCAAAAAGATGGATGAACACAACAGCCCCAAAATGGACTCAAACATTCCAATGATCATGGAGCGGGTGCAGGACCAGAGAAAGATTACTTTCTGCTATATACAATCCTTCGGCGATTCAGGGCTGATTAGGCGGCAACTGACAGCTGCCACAACAAATATCACTTGGATAAAATTGGTACTGAAGATGGTAAAAAAAGTCATTCCTGTTTAAAAATAATGAGCTTTCCAAAACAGCCGATACTTTTCTTATTATATTTATGAAACATTGCAATCTATGCAACAATAATATAGCCGAAAGACTGCCAAATGGAGAATCCAGAGACAAACGCTTCCTTCCCAATTATATCATTTAATAAACATATAAATCTATTAACATCATTTACTCATCTATTCAATGAGAATAGAATAAGAAAAAGAAAATAGTTGAGAAGGCATAGGCTTCTGATGAAACAATCGTGGGGCTATGAAATGGTATTAGTAGTAAGTTTAGGGAGCTCAGGTGATAGTGCACAGGGAGTTGTGCTCCTAACCCAGTGGTGATGTCTACTCTGGAAGTTCTTTAACTCAGAGAGAGAGAGGAGAACAAACTCCTGTGAGATTTATAGCAGATTCAGATATTAGTGGAGGTCCAGCTAAGAGGTGGCTCCAATTTGATGGCAATGAGTGAGTGAATGATTAACAATGACGGTTAATTTAGAATAAATAATTTTGATGTGATTTTTTGTAAATATGGCAAGAATTTCTAGAGTATACCCAATCATTGAGTAAACATTTTTCTTTTCTTTCTACTTTCCAAAGCAAGTCACAGCCCTATCATGATGCAATAGACACTTATTTGCTATTTAATGAAGATAAAACATAGAGGAGATAGAGATTATTCCCCTACAGATAACATATGTTCAGCATTCCCTTAAATACATTATTAGCACTCAGAATCAACAGTTTTAAAAAATATTATATAACATGGGAGAGGCTAGAAAGCACTATCCTAAATGAACTGAGGCACATAAGAAAAAATACTGCATAAGACCATTATTGTAAAACCAGAAGGATAACCAGTGAAATGTGTATGAGAGAAGCAAGGGAAGGCACAGAGGGGTTAAGGATAGTAAGGACAAGGAAACCACAGGGTCCTGGAGTTTGATGGGTGGAGGAAGAGAGAAAAAAAGCATAGCAATAAAACACAGTTCAAAAAAGAAAAATAAATGCAATATTTTAGAGTAATACTATTTACTCTTGTAAAGATAAGTCACATGACCTTTTAGTCACTAAAAGAAGATGATCATGGATCTAAATATTTAGAAATGTGATTTTCTTCTTGAAGCACAGACAGTCACTGACCAAAATCCCCAAATCATACAAGAATTAGTTCTGTAAGACTTCAATGTTATGTTTAGTAAGCTAGAACTAGAGGGGAAATATTCATAAGCTACAGAAGAATTTTTTTTAAAAAAACTTCAAAGAGAAAATGTAATCATCTGAAAAACTGTGATAAAGTATGCTCATTGGAATTGAAATGGTCCTTGGTGAAAAAGTTTAAGAAAGTAAATTAAAATGCCAAGCACAACGGATAACTTTAGCAATAAAGAATATGTCTCTCTCTCCCACTATAAAAAGGAAAGAGTTCAGTGCAATTAAATATTCATGAAACAAAAGATCAAGGCTCTAAGTCTTAGATCAAGTTCAGGACTAGGCATGAACTAATGATCCAACAGTTTATATGAATATTAAACACTTAGCAGAATAACTCAGAACTACACCTTGGAATTAATTCCATTTTAATTTAATTGGATGATAGTTACTAATATTGAGAAAGAAATTGATTGACAAATAAAGAATGCATATTGAGGGATAGTCAATTGATAAGATTTCCCTTGCTTCAGAAATTAATACATGAATTAATGTCTAATTGATGCACTGTGTGATTGTTTTAATTATATATTAGTAATATTTATTGATCTTCCCACAAGCCACTTAACTTCTAACACATATGAGAATCCCATGGGAGCCAATAAACAAATTTGCTTGCTTTTCCTTGGAAAATCCACTGAAAACTTAGTTTACAGGAGATATTTCTATATTTTGTGTTGTCCTTTTTTTTTAGCTTTAACTGTTCGTTAGGAAGACAGTCCTATACTAATCATTTGAAATGAAAATTTCCTTCTGCAACTTCTCTGGAATGAGGTGAAAGTAATTTCATTTCAAATAACTGATGGAATGGAAATACAGCCAAAGAAGTTTTGACCAATTTAACTTCTTATTTTTAGAGATCCAGGAAAAAGTGAGGTTAATCCAGCCACAGGCAGAATACCTCCTCTGGGTGTGCATAAACCAGTGAAATGTGCAGGAGGCCTGAGAAGCAGCTGAGAGGTCCAGCAAAAATAATCATCCACTCTTCACATTGACAGGTAACAAGCACTGCAGGTAAGATAAAGTTCCAGATTTAAAGCCTTCCTCGGTGCAGCAGGCCCACGGCCATACTTCCCTGGAGAAGGCACCTTGTCCATCACTACAATCAGTTCAAGCAAAGCGTTGTATCCATTTATTTATTTTCAAGTTGTCAATGACATTTTAGAAAGCAAAGGCAGACAGAACTTCTGGAAAGCCTGAGGGATTGGTTTTTCCTTTTGAGCAAAATGACCTGCAGACATTTTTTTTTTTTATTGCAAAATCCAAGAAAACTCGGAGTACTGTTAGGGTGGCTGAACCAAAATCAAGATCTTTAAGTGCCTGCTGTGGTAAGATGGTGATGAGTGATAAAACTCAGAGGAAAGAACTAATGGAAGCAGAGATGCTGGATGGAATAATAATAATTTATTATTAGATACAGGAATCAGATCGACTACATCTGTGGAAGGAACCGCTGGAGAAGCTCAATATCAGCTGTGAAAACTAGGCCGGGGACTGATTGTGGAACAGACCACCAATTACTCATATGCAAATTCAAGCTGAAGCTGAGGAAACTTAAACCAAATCCACAGGAGCCAAAATATGACTT
>NW_006399758.1:29075502-29080418 GCF_000299155.1 Elephantulus edwardii | reverse complement strand
GAGCAGGGTTTAGAGCTGTTGTGCATAGGGTCGCTATGAGTCGGAAACGACTCGATGGCACATAACAACAACAACACATTGCCATTGGGTCTTACTAGGATTTATTGATGATATCTAGAACTTTGATATAATGGTGGAAAGGAATTTGATGTAGACTGAAAGCTTTTACTGAAACACTAATGAGTAAGTCATTGAAATAAGAGTTTGTGTATCTTCCTCAAAGATTGAATGATGATTTATTTATACATCGGCACTCTTGTTGTTTCCTACGCATAGCAAATCTCAAGGAATGAAACCCTGTCTAGTTCTGCAGCAGCACCTTCACCACCTTGATGTGCTTTAACCCATTGCTCCTGTCACACCTGCTTTAGTTTTTACTGTATACTATAAGCAAGTAGACTCTAATGATTTTGTACTTATTTTTGTTTCTGAATACATAGTGAACTTTACAGCTACTAGCGTATAATGGGTATTCAACAAACACTTGTGCCTTATCATCAAGATATCTCAATCTTGAGTAAATAAAAGGCATTTATCATTCCCATGCACCACTAAAATGATATTAATAAGTATCCCTGTTGTTCAAAAGCCCATTTTATTCTTGAGGAGACAATTCAAACCTATAACTAAATTTCCTAAATATGTATGACATTTCTTCCACAAATGGTTAATTACCTTGTGTTAAAATGCCAAACTGTGTAGCCCTGTGGTTTCACCCCTACTTATCTTTCACCTTTGCTCCCCCACAGCCCCTTGAGAGCTTCTACATGTTTTACTTCTTATCTTTTTATCACTAGTGGTCTTATGCAGTGTTTGTCCTTGTGGGACTGCATTAGTTCATTCAGCATAATGCTCTCCAGTCTCTCCTAAGTTATGTAGTATTTTTCAAATCATTGCTCCTGAATGCCACATAGCATTACACTGTGTGGGTGTACCACAACTCCTCAGTTTATTTGGTTGCAGTTGGACATTTGGACTGTTTCCATGTGCTTGTGGTGGTGAATAAAGCTGCTATACACTTAAAAAAAATACAGAATCTCTGGAGGCACTGTGATACAATGTGATATAATTGACTAAACCTATGAACCTGGAGAGAAGATGAAAGGCACCCAAGCGTCGAGGACTCTCCTTCATAGGGTTGCTATGAGTCGCCTGCGACTTGATGGCACTTAACAACAACAACAACAAGAATTGACTAAAGCCTGGCAAGAATATGAGGAGACTGACACCTCTATCTACAACTGATGGGACTGCAAACTGGTACAACCACCGTTGAAAATGGCATGATGTACCTCAAAAAACTGGAAATAGAAATATATCCCACTCCTAGGCATATAACCCACAGACCCAATAGAAATGTCATGAAAAGATATATGTACATCTGTTATTCACAACAGCAGAAAAATAGAAACAACTTAACAGGTTAATAAGAGATGAGTGGATTAATAAAATTTTATGTGTATATACAATGGATTGGAAGCAGGAGTGGCATCTACTTCCTAAAAAACATGCCTCTTATGAACCTTATGAACTTTGATAAATGTTGATAATTGTAGAGGAGCTTCAAGCCTTTTATTCATAGGGTTGCTATGAGTCATCCTTGACTCAAAGACAATCAATAACAACAATAACGACATATACAATGGAACACTATACAGCTATGAAGAATCATGATGTATCTGTCTTATGGCTGTATCAGGAGAAAACAAAATTAGAGGAGAACGAGAAGAACACAGAATTTTAGACTCAGCAGGAGTGATATTCACTCAGCAACATATATTATAAAAATCATAAAAACTGAATGGCCATTTTTTGAGAAACAAAGTAAAAATATACTAAAAACATAAATATTAAAATAATTTCCCTAAAGTAACTACTAAATTAAGAGAAAAATACAATGTCTGCATAACATCTTTGAATAAAACACAGAAATACAAACTCAAAGAAAATAATAGTGGCAGGACTTGGAAACACCTAGGACCATGGGATTCAAGGAAGAAGTGCCTGCATGCACATTTCAGGAGCTGTTTTGATTGTGCTGTTACTAATCTAGATTGTTGTTGTTGTTGTTATGTGTCATCAAGTTCCCTGCAACTCATAGCAACCCTATGTACATTAGCTTTGAAACATGCTCTAACTTGAGCCATCCTTATTGTCTCTGACACAGCTATCCCCATTACCCTACTCACTGAGTTAGTCCATCTCAACCAGGGTCATCATCTCTTGTTGTCTTTCCACCCTCCCAAGCATGATGTCCCCTCCAAGAACTGATCCTGGTTATATGCCCAAAATATGTCAGAGTTTCAGAATTCTTGCCTCCAAGAAGCAGCTTGATTTAATCTTCTCTAGAATGAACCTGTTCTTCTAGCAGTTTATGGCATATTAAACACTCTTTTCTAGCATCACAACTCAAAGGCATCAATTTCCCTCTATCATCCTTAGTCACTGTCCAGCTCTCTGATGCATAGCAAGTAAATGCTAAGACCATGGCCAGGATCAGGCACACCTTCGTCTCCAAGCTGACATCATTGCTTTTCATACTCTGGTGAGGTCCCTGACATCAGATTTTTCAGTGCAATTCATCTTCTGATTTCCTGGCTGCTGATACCAAGAGAGTTGGTTGTGAAGCCAATTTCAATCTCTTCAACATCTGTCATGATGCTACCAACCCCCCTCAATATAGTTTCCTATGGTCTGTGAGCTATCACATTGGATTTTGGACCCAACAAAGCAATAAGACTGGTATTGAAACACAAAGAGGTCATGTCTAACCTCACAGGAATTGAGCTTGTGTTATTGATCCTGTGGATGGGGATAGTTTACCTCTGAAGTTGGTAAAAGTCAGATACGATGTTTCCCACATGGCCTTTGTGCTTTTTTCCAATATGTTTATAACAAATTGGATGTTTTTAAATTATAATAATGAGATCCATTTTATGCTCATTAATGATTTTTTTGCTTTCAGTATATTTTGTGTCATATTAACAATTACACCAGATAGCATTGTTTTATTATTTTTACTTTTTACATTTATATGGTTGCTAAAATTTTAGATATAATCTTTTAAACACTACCTAGTTGAAATTTATGTAATTTTCTGGTTTCTAAGTGGAAACTTTAATATGAAGCATCTAGTTCATTTATATTCATATAATTACAATATATTTGAATTTGTACTTACTACCTTTTTTTTATCTTTTCAGTTTATTTTTCCTGGGTTTTTTTGTTGTTGTTGCTGTTGTTTTACTTATTCTTTTCCTTATCTATATTTATTTAAGTATATTTTTTGTTGTACTAAATTGAATAGTCTCATAACTATGTTAAGCTTTCAGTGTTAGTTTAGAACTTATAACAGGCATGTTGTTGTATATGTCCTCGAGTTGCCTGCAACTCTTAGTGACACTATGTACAACAGCCTTAAACCCTACTCTATCCTGTGCCAATCTCATTGTCTCTGAAATACCTAATTCCATAACCTCAATCACTGAAC
This sequence comes from Elephantulus edwardii, assembly GCF_000299155.1. NCBI lineage: Eukaryota > Metazoa > Chordata > Mammalia > Macroscelidea > Macroscelididae > Elephantulus > Elephantulus edwardii. The sequence goes on along the minus strand of NW_006399758.1, from coordinate 29,076,928 downwards.
CAATCCATCTTATCAAGGGTCTTTCTCTCTTTCCCTGTCCCTCCATCCTCTCAAGCATGACATCCCTCTCCAAGGACTGGTCCCGCCTTGAAACAAGTTCAAATTATGCCAGATGAAGCTCCAAAATCCTTGCCTCCAAGGAGCAGCTTGGTTTCACCTTATCCAGGACAAACTTGTTTGTTCTCCTAGCAGTCTAATACTCTTTTACAGGCACCATAGCTCAAGACATCAATACTCTTTCTATCATCTATAATCATTGTCCAGCTCTCTGATGCATAGCAAGTAATAGTAAAGACTAAGGTCTGGTTCAGGCACACCTTAGTCTCCAGACTGGCATCGTTGCTTTTCAGTATTTTGGAGAGGTCTCTGACAGCAAAATTTCCCAATGCAATTTAAAAAAAAAAATAACAGGCATACTCATGAAATACTATGCTAAGTGGATGACCCTCCAAGACATTATGCTGAGATAAATATCTCAGTCACAAAATGACAAATATGGCATAGGGCCACTACTGTAAAATAGAACTGACATTGGGGTTGAGGGGAGAAGGGGAGGAATGATGTATAGTACATTGCAACAGATGAGGGAGAGAACTGTTTAAAAGGGATATATGATTAGGTATTATTGTCATGACAGGAGTCCAGAATGAAGTGCAATGGGCTTGGAGGGAGGGATTGCATAGCAATGAAAGAGTTTTTCTTTTATTCATCAAGGAAAAAAGTGAATTGAGGGGAAGGGTGTGGGAAGGTAGAAAAGTGCAACAGTGAGTGACTGGAAACCCTAAGTCTCTGTAAACTTTCATTAAAATTAATAAAAAACCAGGCATATCATAAATAATCAACGAAGGAAAAAATTAATCTTTTCTTTGACAATAGAAAGATATTGGAGTATTCTAACTAAATTACAATTTATTTTAATTATATCTTGCATATTTTTTCTTATTAAATGTTGTATAACATCATAATTTAGATTTCATAAAATTTGCCCCTTACTATTTAATCCTTCAACCATCAGCAGTATCTACCTTTGAATTTACTTCAGTAGAATTATATCCTTTATATTTCCCTTAATGAAGATTCTCTACCAGGAGCACCTTTTTATTCTCAGCTATGTCTTTGTAAATACATTTGTTTCATCTGCATTCACTTACTACTGAATTTTTGGTTAATATTTATTTTCCCCCAGTACATTTAGAATATAATTTTACTGTTGTCTGTCTTCCATTTATGTTAGTTTATTCTGAAAAGTAAATTGTCAGTTCAATTTCTACCTATAGAATCTGTGAATTAGTTATACTATCATCATAAAAAAAAATCCTGGCGGGCTGCCCTCAGCCCCCGGCTTGGGGCGAGCTGTTGTGGCCCTCAGGGTGAGCTCCTCAATCCCCAGATTGTGCCATCTGACCCCTGGGTGGGGAAGGAGAAG
>NW_006399758.1:29074163-29075092 GCF_000299155.1 Elephantulus edwardii | reverse complement strand
TTTAATTACTATTGGAAAATGCATGTCATTCCTCTGTAGCATCTGGTCCCCACTGGACCCTCATCATTTCCTTCACCTGCTCCCCCCCACCAACCAAACTGTGCAGCTCTTCAACTGCATCCTGGCCCATCCTCACCCTTATGCCCCCAATCCTCACTTCCTTGTACCCCCAATATGTTTTTCCCAATAAAAAAAATGCCAATCATTATTTATTTCAATAATACCCCTGCTCTATTTTATTTTTCCATATATTCTAGGGTTCCAATTAGTCGTGTGTTGGAATTTCTCATGTTAATCTATCACACAGTGACTGCTGCAATGGGGTTTAGTGTGTCAGGAAGTGTGAGGATAACACAGGATAGCCCAGGGTTCAAATCTCAGGGTTGTTCATAGGGTCACCATGAGTCGTAGTCGACTGGATGGCACCTAATAACAACATGTGATATAATAGGGCATAGCAGCAGAGGAAAGGGCTGGTAAACAAATATAAAAGATATTGTTATTTGTATAAAAATACAGAAGTTGTTAAATGTATCCACTAAGTTTTAAAGTGACATTTATCTTTAAAAAATATTCTAGTTGTTGTTGTTATTTACTGTCGAGTCATTTGCGACTCATAGCGACCCTATGTACAACAGCCCTAAACCCTACTCTATCCTGTGCCAATAGTACTGCCTCTGATACACCCATCCCAATTACCCCAGTCACTGAGTCAATCCATCTCATAGAGCTTTAAAATATGCTTAAATCTTTTTTCATAGTTTATTGCACTCTGAATCTACTTTCAAGTTAATCTTCTTTTAGACAAAGGTAGTATTATTATGTGTCATAGGCTGGTTTCTCTAGGGAAATAACAATAAATGAACCATGAATATATATTTGCTGTTATTGTGTGTAATGTAGTCAGAAGGATCCATAGCTGATCCTCC
>NW_006399758.1:28988089-29073896 GCF_000299155.1 Elephantulus edwardii | reverse complement strand
ATAAAATCGCCTCCTATGAAATTAACTGCATCTAAAAACCCACTGGAGTGTCAGCTATGTGTTGGTTCCTATACTAAGAAATATACAACAACAACAATATATGCTCCTGTACAATATGCTGCCTCTGCAACCTGCTGGAGGGTCAGCTATGAGTTGGTTCTGATTCATTGGGCTGCAACAATATGTAAATGTGACAACATCCACATTTACACATACTATTAATCATCATATAATGCAATATATGCATTTGTTAATACCAACATTTAAAATCTTTGCAGGTTATTTTCTGGTTTTAACTTACTTATTTTCACCCAAGGTCAGCTCCATTTTTTTTTCTTCCTCTTTTGCCAGCCATAGGATGGCTTCTTCCAGAGGCTGTTCCCATTTTTTTTTTTTTTTTGTGAGACTACTTAGAATGGTCTTATTTTAAACTAAACTTATATCCCAAATTATTTTAGAGAAACAAGGTGATGTGACTTAGCCTGTAAATCATCACAAGCAAACTTGGAGTTATGTCCTTACAGAATTTTTCTCTTTTCTGCTCAGTGGAAAAGAAACGTTTCCTGCAGCATTTGAAAATATTGCATCTCCTCATAATCTACATGAATTTAAGAATTATAACTTTTCTAGCACTGTGTGGTATACAAAGAATCCTCCTTCCACCTGAATTGCATTAAATCCCCTTTCTTTTCTCTTCATTTTTCTGACTACAGGTTAAATATATAAACTCAGATTTGTCAAGGTGGTCAAAATCTCACAAGATTAAAGTGATCCATTTCCTTATATTTCCCCCCCCTTAAATAGTTGTTTATTGGCAGTGGGTTGGAAAAGGTGATGGACCATTTCCTTATTTTAATTTCTGTTTTCACACATTCATTTAGATTTTTACCTGAAAAACGTCTTACTCATTTGTAAGTTTGTCAGTTATTTTGAAGAATAAAATATATTTTGTTTCTCCAGTATCTAGAAGTCTTGTCAACAAAAAACTGTCAAATGATCAGACAGATCTGAAATAGCAACAATTGTAGTTGCTAGGTTTGTCATACTACTGTAGAATTGGTTAGAAAGGAAACAATAAGGCCAAATGGATTGCATTTTTTTTTTCTTTAGGGCACAGAAAGGGGTTATGTCTTCATGTCAATATCAATTACTTTTACTTTCTCAAGAGTCAAGAGAATGATAGAGTCAGATCAGGATGAACACTGGACTCATAGGTGCTTTTATATCATAGAGATCTATGAAATTAAGAAGCTCTCCATCTTTATACAAAGCCAATAAACTTTCATTTTAAATAAAGTTTTTATTATATACTGGTTTACATAAAACTTGAATACATTGTTTTTCACACTGAATCTTCCCCATTTCACAAAGATAATTTTTTTTTAATTATACTGGTTTTCCTACAAAGTCCATAAAGTTCATATACATTGTTTTCTTAACTGAATGACAAAGACAATATTTTCTTCTCGGGCAAAAAATTAGAAAAGTTTACTAATTTTTCTAATTTCCCCCCAAAAAGAGAACACTGTCTTTATTACTCACTCATTAAGAAAACAATTTACTCTCTACCCACAGATAGACATTGCCTCTAGTTTCCAAGGATATTTGGTGCTCATGCATCGTTGCCCAAGTGCATCAGTGTTCTTGGCTGATAGATACGAAGATACCTCAAAATTACCTCACAACAGAATTTTGTTGTTGTTGTTGTTAGACACTACCAAGTCATCTATTACTCATAGCACCACGATGAACAGCAAATGTGAAACTCCTTCACCATCCCCACAACATCTGCCATAATGAAGTCCACTGTTAAATTCCCTTCATCCATTCACAAAGGATGACCTTCCTTAAAGGTCATCCTCTCCTTCATTAACCTTATAAATTTCCTAGAATAATGGTTTTTTTCCAAGGACTGCCTACTTCTGACAACATGGCCAGAGAATGGGAGATGAAATTTCACAATGATTTCCCATAAGCAGCACTTTGTTTGCACTTCCTCCAAGAGAGACTTGATTGTTGTTTTGACCATCCATGGGCTATTCGGTGCTCTTCTCAAACACCATAATTTAAAGGCATTTAGTCTCCTTCTGTCATCCTTTTCCATTGTCCAACATCCAGATACGTAAGAAATATTGAAAATACAATGGCATTAATCAAGTGCACCTTGATGTTGTTATGTGCCGTTGAGTTGCTTGTGACTCATAGCAACCCCTATGTACGACATCTCAGAACCCTGCTCTATCCTGAGCCAACCTTATTGTCTCTAACACACCCCACCCCCATTACCCCGTCACTGAATCAATCCATCTCATCGAGGGTTTTCCTGTCTTGTATTGTCACTCCACTCTCCCAGGCATGATGTCTTTTTTTAAGTACTGGTTCCTCCTTGCAACATGCCCAAAGTCAGAGCTTCAGAATCCTTGCCTCCTAGGAACAGCCAGGTTTCACCACTTCCCCAGTCCCCCAAAATGAACCTGTTTGTTCTTCTAGTAGTCCATGATATATTCAATGCTCCACTCTTCTCAAGCACTAAAATTCAATTAAAAAATTCCTTCTATCATCCCTAGTCATTGTCTGGCTTTTTGATGCATACCAAGTAATTGCAAAGACTACGGACTGATTCCGAAACACCTTGGTCTGCAGACTAACATTATTGTAGAGATAGAGAGGTCCCTGACAGATGACTTTCCCATTGCAATTCATCTTTTTATTTTCCTGGCTACTGGCACCAAAAGTGTTGATTGTGGAGCCAAATGAACTAAAGCTGTTAACAATCTCAATATCTTCACTATCTATCATGATGCTGCCATTTGGCCCAGTGGTAAGAATTTTTGTTTTCTTGATGTTGAGTTTCAATCCATATTGAAGGCTGAAGTCCTTGACCTTCTGCAACAAGCACAACAGGGTCCTCCTCAGTTTCAGAAAGCAGGTTTGTATCATCCGCATAACTCAGGCTGTTGATGAGTTTTTCTCCAATCCTGATGCCATATTCCTCCTTATAGAGCCCAGTTAGTCTTTAAACTAACATTGTTGACCTTTGGAACTTTGAAGAGGCCCTTGCAGATTTTCCCAATGCTACATATATTTTGCTTTCTTAACTGCTCTTGCTGTGAGTGCTGATTATAGATTCAAACAAAATTAATGACAAATTCAATATTTTTCTCCATCTGTCATTATGTTATCTATTAGTCCAGCATGAAGGAAATTCATTTTCTTGATATGAAAATATAATGCATCTTAAAAGCTGTATGTAGTCTTTGTTCTTTAATTGATAAGCCTTCCTTCAAATGTCACGTTCTTCTTCATGTACTCTATCGTTTTAAATTATTTGCACAGCATTCAGATTGCATAAATATGAAGAAAAGCTACAACCCTAACTCACATCTTTCCTTGTAAATAATTCAGTGTTTCCCTGGTCTGCTGGGACAACTGCTTCTAGATCTATCTACACGTAGTGCATAAGTGCATTTGAATGTTCTAGGATTTCCACTTTTCTCAATCTTATCTGTGTTTTGTTATTATTTACATGGTAATTTTTTTAAAGTAGCTTGCAATATTTAGCCAACCTAGAGATAATGTTAATGTCTCTGGCAATATATTTTATTGCATGCTGCACTCCTAACAAAAAGTTGTACATCTCCTATCTCAGGCAGTTGATTCGATCAGGGGTTCCATGGAGGAAAGTGTGCACTCCTCTCCCTTTAAAAGCTATAGCATAAAAACCCAGTGAAGAGTCTTATATCTTGGAATCAATTCAAAAGTAGTGAATGTATTAATGTGAATGAAACTAGAAAGTACCATTCTTGAATGTTGTATTTATAGCATACAAAAGAAAAGACATAATAATACATAAAGTTTTTTTAAAAAATTAACTATAATAATATACTAATACATTTGTAATAATAAATATATATCCATATGATTACTATCATCCTATAATTCTGAAAGATATACTTTAGTACAAAAGAGAAAATTTTTCTTGAGTTCTGTAAAGAGTATTGGAATTATTCCTAATGTCTAAACTCATGGTAGATTATGCTATATTTTGGTGAAATGTAATGTGAAAATAGCTGTTATAAAAGCAAAAAATAGAATTTTAAAAACATTAAATATATTGGCAGTTGGAGTTCAGGTACAGATGTCAATGAAGGCTCTAGGGAAGCTGAGAGCTTGAAGAGAAGTAAAAAGTAAATGGCTTGGATTTGCACTCCAATTTTTCTGAGAGAATTAAAAATTATTAATTTCTTGTATCACAATATATTTATATAAAAAATTGAAATTGAAAATTGTAGATGTTTTCTTTAACATCTCCTGATTTGGCAGAAGTGATATTTTAATAATTTAGGGTCTTGTCTAGTGCTTTATTAATCTTGGCTTTATTATTGAACTTTACACCTTATCCTTTTTCTCACTTGGTTATTCATTTTCAGGAATATCACAATATCCTTAGTGGCATTTCCACTGCAAATCAATATTATCATCCCTACAGTACAAGAATTACATTGGGAAATCAGCTGTAAGGGACCTATCCAGAGTACTGAAGAGCAACGATGTCAATATAGAGACTAAGGTACACCTAATTCAGGCCATGGTGTTTGTAATTATTTGCTATACATCAGAGAGCTGAACAATGACTAAGGATTACAGAAGAAGGAGAACCAATGCCTTTCAGTTGTGGTGCTGGAGAAGACTCTTGGACATACCATGGATCACCAAGAAAGCAAATTGTCTGTCTTGGAGAGGGTGAAACCAAGTTTCTCCTTGGAGACTAGAATTTTGAAGCTCTGTCTCAAATATTTTGGGCCCATGGCCAGGAGCGACTGATCCTTGAGGAAAGACATCATACTCAGAAAGGTGGTGGGACAGTACAGGAGAGGAAGACCCCAGATGAGATGAATTGATACAGTAACTGGGACAATGAGGGTTGATGTGTTGGAATCAGTGAGACTGGCTCAGGACAGGGTATGGTTAAAAGATGTGGAACATAGTGTCATGAGTTACAGCCCACACAACAGCAATAACAAGAGTAGATTCAATGTTATCTAATATCGCGGGTGACTTTTGGTTGATTAACTCTATTTTAACTAATGATTTTACAATTAAAAGAATTAATGTATCATGATAATATACACGTGTGTGGTGTATTATATCTTAATAAAGTAAAATGAAGAAGCAGTGGTCAAAAATTCAAGATAAATTTTATATAGTTGTTGTTGTTGTTGTTGTTAAGTGCCATGGAGTTGTAGGCACTCATAGCGACCCTATGAACAAAAGTCCTCAATAATTGTATGACTTTCATCCTTTCTCCAGGTTCATAGAGTTTCCAGAGTCAAGCTATTACAGAAGTGGATGCCATTCTTGCTTCCAAGCTTGTTCTAATCGGAGAGCTCCACCAAACAGTGTCTGCCATGGGTAACCATTAATGCATTTGACACATCAGTGTCACAGTTTGAAAATATTCAGGTTATGAATAAAAATCTTATATGTGTGCTGTGAACAAAGAAATTGTGCTCCAATGACTTTTGCTGGTTTATTTGATTCCTTCAAAATTCAATATGACATTCTATCAAGTTTCAGGTATGAATGATTTCAAAATCTTACAACCACAACAATGGCACAATGGCTAACAACCAAAAGGTCAATTGTTCAACATCATAAGCCATTTTATAGTAATCTGTAAATATAGCATAAGAACCATGATACTTTGCTGTTTTATAAAGTTATTGTGTATTGACAAAGGATTTGGGAGCTTTGTTTGCTTGTTTTAAATAAAGATATATAACAGAAAAAATCAATATAATTTAAAAGAAAAAAATTTTCATTTCCTGTTATAAGTTATATTTATATTTAGGCATACAGAAATAATTACATATTATTATTGTTGTTGTGTTGTTAAATACATTCAAGTATGACTCATAGCAACTCTATGAGCAACAAGTCTGAACCCATCCTAACCGGCACCATTCTCACAGTCTCTGACACTCTTGAGTCCACTGCTGCAGTCACTATCAATGCACCTGGTTGAGGGTCTGCCTCTCTTTTATTATTTCTCTACTTTCCAAAGCATGAAAACCCTCTCTAATGAATAGCATCTCTTCACAATATACCCAAAGTATGTGAGGTGCAGGTGACTTAGCATCATTGCCCCCAATGAGAACTCTGACCACATCTTTTCCAAGACATATCTGTTTGTTCTTTTGGCAGGCCATGGGATATTCAGTACTCTTCTCCAACACTATACTTCAAGGGCATCAATTCCTCTTTATTAATTGTCTAGCTTTTAACATGATAACTAGTGACTGAAAAGACCATGGTCTGAATCAGGCTTACCTTAGTCCTCAAACTATCATCATTGTGTCTCGATAATTGGGAGAGGTCCCTCAGTGAAAACTCTCCCAGTGCAGTATATCTCCTGATATCCTGCCTGTTGTTATCAAGTATATTGATTGACTGTAGATACAAGTTTAATACAAGATGATATTAACTTATTTAAAGATATATATTTCCATGTGTATATGATTTTTAAAATGTAATAATGGCCAGTGTTAAATCCCTCACACTATATGTGTGCTTAATATCTGTCTGGATTTGAAATACTGATTTCAGGTCTCTTTTAGACAGCTTGAGTCTAAAAGACTAAGACAATCATTTTGATTTGTTGTAGTGGAGTGATGGCTTTGTCCAGGATTTTTCTGCTTTTGCTACCCAATTAAATCTCAGTGTATGACATAATATTTGATGTCTTAAGGGACATGGCATGTCATGAATCAGTGGAAAAGTTTGACAGATCTTGTGAACATCACTCTATAACTATTCTTCAGGCATTACTTTGTTCTTTATATTCCAAAGGGGAAAATAGATATAGGGAACAGTAGTATATATTTGTTCTTGTTAAACTAATGTCAAATCAAGTATGCACCTAAAATAAAGTCTATATAAAAGAACATATAGTGTGAAATGAAATAAAAACCCATCTCTGTTCAATAACTTAGTTTTCTATGGGAGGAACATCTTGATGTTTGTCTCTATCACACTTTGCTGGTGCATTGACTTCTAGTCACAGTTTATATTATGCCACATACTTTAAAATCTCAGAGTTATTTTCAAAGATACAGGTTTTTGTTGTTGCTGTTGTTATATGCCATTGAGTCGCCTGTGATGCATAGCAACTGTATGCATAATAGCTCTGAAGCCTGACCTATTCTGAGCCAGTCTGACTGACTCCAACACACCTAAATGCATTGCCTGAGTTAATGTTTCAATACATCTCATCTGGGGTCTTCTCTTCCATGCTGTCCCTCAACCCTTCCAAACATGATGATTTTCTTCAAGGACCCATCCCTCTTGGCCAAGTGCCCCAAATATGTAAGACAGAGCATCAATTCCTAGCCTCCAAGGAGAAACATGGCTTCACCCTCTCCAAGACAGACTTATTTGTATTCTTGGAAGTCAATGGTATGTTCAAGACTCTTCTCCAGCACCACAACTCAAAGATATAAATTCTTCTTCTGTCATCTTTAATCATTGTCCAGCTTTCTGTTGCTTAGGAAGTAAATGTGAAGACACAATTACTGGATTAGGCACAACTTAGTCTCTAGACTGATATCATTGCTTCTCAGTACTCTGAAGAGGTAGTAGATTTTACCTGTGCAGTTTGTCTTTTGATTTCCAGATTGTTGGTGCAATGAGTGTTGCTTGTGGAGCTGAGCAAGCTGTAATTGTTAACAACCTCAATCTCCTCATCTATCATGGTGCTACCATTGGCCTATTGGTGAGAATCTTTGTCTTCTTGATGTTAAACTTCTATCCATATTGAAGACTATAGTTGTTGGTCTTCTGCAGAAAATGCATAGAAGTAGTAATCAGTATTAAAATACTTGAAAATCTGAAGTAGACATATGTGTATGTGTGTGTGTGTGTGTGTGTGTATACACATATATATATTGCTAGACAAGTAATATTGGTAAAAAAGATATTTACTGTGAGATTTCACATGAATGCTTTTTCCTGTATAATGAATAATGTCAACAAAAAACTCAAAATACGTATAACATGGCCTTCATTGAGAAGTTTAAGTATCTTTAAACATACTATCGTGACTAATACTGAAGGACTATTCTGTATCCATGGAAAGTCAAAATGACCCAGTATCTATAACTCTTTGTGCTCTTGACATGTGAAGTACACAGAAAACTGGGTGAAGCAACTATTCTTCAGCAAATAAAGTTCCTTTCAACATAATTTTTTAAATTATTGACGATTCATCCGGTTAAAATTCTACTCCTTGTGTCTGAAATACATTTTTTGTTATGCACATTGCCATGATCACACAAAGTAGACATTTCCTTGTAGAAAACAGGAAGTTTTGCATGAGTTTCCTATCTTCATAAAGAAAAGCTAGGCATTATCAGAAAATACATATTTTCCAAGTTATTTCAACACACACAAAATATAGCTAGGGATATTTTTATATGGCATTATATAACATCAGTTACTATTTTATATGACATTTTATAATGCCAATTTTTGTGTTACTTCTTAGAGATGTAATAGTCTATATTTCAGGTGAATGTGGTGCTATGACTGTCATTTTTTAATAAGATAGAAGTTTAGAACCCTGAAGGATGAAACAATAAAGTGAATGCTCAGTACAGAGTTATGTTAGTATAGGCAAAGTTAAGTCACTATTGTCAGGTTGAAACCAGCTCATAGCTGACCCTCTAGTGAGGTTCCAGAGGCTGTAATTCAGCAGAAATTGCTTATCTTTCTCACACCGAGGTGCTGGTGGATTTGAACCATTGAAGAGGCATAGTCTTTCAGCTAGGAGTGTAGCTCTTTATGGACGAGGCCACTAGAACTCCTAGAAAATGTTGTTAGCTGCAATCAAGTTGAGTATAACTTATAGCAACACTTATAGAAGAAGACATTAAATATATTTATTAAATTTTGAATAAAAAAAATACATCAAACATTCAATCAAGATGATTGGTGACTAGAACGCAAATGTTGGAAATAATAAAGCAAGAAAAGTAGTCACAAAGTATGGAGTTGGTGATAGGCATAGGGCTGGAGAAAGGGTGGTTGAATTTTATATTTTCAGAGATTTATCCATCACAAATACCTTTTCAAAAAGAAACATAAATTACTACATTATACTTGATCCTCACCTGATGGACTGCATGGGCATTAGATTGACTAAATTCGTGGAAGGAATGATTAGAGAAGCTCAATATCTCAGTCAAATCTATGCCAAGGATGGACTGTGGAATAGACCATGAATTATTCATATGCCAGGTTCAATCGAGACTGAAGAAAATTAAAACAAATCCAAAAAAAGCAAAATATGATCTTGAGTCTGTCCTACTAAATTTTTAAAAATACATTAAGAATAATAAGTTTTTCCTCTCCAGGTTGTAGATTTTTCAGGATGCTTGGAAGACTGTTTATGTTGTGGATTAGGACTTCTAGAGTTCTTCCAAGATTATCTTTAATGAAATGTATAGTCATTGCTTTTAGTCCTAGGTCCATGATCCATTTTGAGTTGGATTTTGTGTATGGGGTGAGTTGTGACTCTTGCTTCAGTTTTCTACAGATAGTTTTCCAATTTTGCCAACACCATTTGTTAAAAAGGCTGTTGTTTCCCCACTTAATTGACTTCATTGCTTTGTCAAAAATCAATTGATCATAGGTAGATGGGCTGATTTCTGGATTCTCTATTCCATTCTATTCCATTGATCTATACATCTGTAATTATACCAGAATCATGCTGTCTTGACAACCACAGCAGTGAAGTAGGATTTGAAATCAGGGAGTGAGATGCCTCCTACCTTGTTTCTTTTTTTTAATGAGTGCTTTGCTTATTCTGGGTCTTGTTGCTGTTGTTGTTGATTGCCTTCAAGTTGAGCATGCTTCATCTTGACCCTATGAACAAAAGACCTGAAGCCCCTCTACAAATATTGACATTTGTCAAAGTTCTTAGAGTTTCCAGAGGCAAGTTATTTAGGAATAGAAAGAGTAAATTTGCCCTGAAAAATTTGAACTTTTCATGAAGATAGTAATAACATAGACATGAATGGGTTTCAGGAAGTGAGACTGTTGAGCAGGTGAAATTAAGGATGAGCAAATTTGGCAGAGCTTTGCTTTAAAAATTATGTATACTGCATTGAAACAGATGAGAGAGAGAACTGTTTAAAAGGGATATATGATTAGGTACTATTGTCATGACAGGAATCCAGAATGAAGGCTGTATAATGGAATGTATTTGGGAGGAGGTATTGTATAACAAGGAAAGAAATGTTCTTCTCCTTTTCAAAGAGAAGAGCAAACTGTGGGGAGGTTGGGCAGGGAGAAAAGTGCAACAATGAATGAATAGAAATCCAAAGTCCCTGTAAAATTTCATTAAAATGAATTTAAAAATAATAAAAAATATTTGCAATTTAAAAAAAAAACAAATTGCTACCACAACCTAAATTGATATTTTTATCAGTTCCTCTTCAAAAAAAATAAGAAGATGAAGGAAATAGACTATAAATCTCTCTAAAAAATCTTTTTTAGTATAAGAGTTGATGCAAATTGTTTTCAATGCAAATTTTCATTTTTCTGTTCATGTATGAAGATGATCGTGCTGTTCACTCTGTGGGATATACAGTTTGTTTACTTATTAGGAAGAAAAAGTCTCTTAAGAACCCCACTCTTGCCTCCTTTTCTTTCAAGAGTTCTTGGGATTAAATTGGCCTGATTATGGAGCAGATGTTTGTTTTTCTGAGGAAAACCCCCAGGCTCAAAGAGGGATTGAACATGGTTTTGATCTTTAAGGAAATGAGCTAACTAACCAAATATTTGTAGTTAAATATTCTATAAAATAAATTTTTAAAAATTAATTTTTTTTGGGGGGAGGAATCATGCATAGTCAAAGGAGGAAGGAAAACCAAAATGGAAATCAGAAAAGATCCTGAAAATTGCACTAGAGCCTTGAGAAGACAAAAGGAAGAGTTGCAGAAGTGAAAGAGTTCAATAGAATATTTCAAAAGGCAGTTTTAGAAGACAAAGCAAACTATTGTAATGGAATTTATAGAGGCTTAGAATAGGAGAATAAAAAGGAAAGGACTCACTTGACATTTCTCAAACTGAAAGAACAAAAAAATAAATTCCACACTCAAGTTGCAATACTTAGAGATGGTATGGGCAAAATCTTGATTGATCCAGAAGGCATCAAAAGGAGGGAATGAATACACGGAATCACTGTACCAAAAAGAATTGATCAACAATGAAAGATTTCAGCAAGTACTGGAAGACCAATAGCCAATAATAATGAAGGATGTTCACTGCAAAGAAGGCATTGGCAAAAAACAAGACTCCATGAATTGATGGATGTTGGGACACCAAATGACATATTTCAAATATTACATAAAGCCCTGGATGTGGTCACAAGTGTATGCCAGGAAATTTAAAGGACAGCTGCCTGGTCAGCTGACTGTAAGAGGTCAATATTTGTTCTCAGTTCCAAGGAATATGATCTAACAGAATATGGAAATTATAGAATATCTTTATTATCACATAGAAACAAAATACTTCTGCAAATCATTAAAAAATGGTTAGATTAATATATAGAGAACTGCTAGACGTCCAAGCTACATGAGGAAGAGATTGTGGCAGCAGGGATATCACTGCTAATGATGAATTCATACAGAAAGCAAAGACTACTAGAAGAATGTCTATTTGTACTTTTTTTACTATGCAAAGGCATTTGACTGTGTGGATCATAATAAATTATAACTAATGTTGAGAAGAATGGGAATACCAGAACACTTATTTGTGCTCATGTGAAACCTATACCTAGACTAAGAACATATTTTGGTGTGTCAAGATTGTATTCTTTCTCCATACCTATTCAATTTGTGTGCTACATAAATTATTCAAGAATCTGGACTCTATAAAGAAGAGTGTAATATCAGGACTGGAGGAAGACACATCAATAAATTTTGGCATGCAGATAACACAACTTTACTTACTAGAAACGAGGAGAACTCGAAGTATTTGCTGCAGAATATCAAACACTGTAGCCTTTCATATGGTTTGCATCTCAACGTCAGGAAAACAAAATTTTTCATTACTGTACCAAAAGGTAACATAATGATAGAGAAAAGTTTGAAACTGTCAAAGACCTTATCTCCTTGGTTCCACAATCAATACACTTGATACTAGCAATCAATTAATCAGGAAATGTATTGCACTGGAAAAGTCTGCATTCAGGGACCTTTCTAAATTACTGAGAAGACTATAAGTTTGAGGACTAAGTTCCACTTGATTCAGACCATGGTCTTTTCAATAATCTGCAATGGTGCTGAGAGCTTTACAACGACTAATGGTGACAGAAGAAGAATCAATATCTTTGAATTATGATGTTGGACAAGAGTACTGAATATCCCATGGACTCCCTAATAAGATAAACAGATACATGTCAGAGAAGGTGCTGTCAAAGTTCTTCTTGGAGGTAAGAATGGCAAAGCTTCCATACCTTGGTCTTGCTGGGAGAGGTTATTCCTTTGAGAAGGATATAATGCTTGGAAGGGTGAAAGGATGATGAAGGAAAAGAAAACCCTCAACTAGGAGGGTTGACACAATTCCTACAGCTATGGGGTTAACTGTGTGAGGATGGCATAGGACAGGACTGTTTTCAGATCTGTTCTTCATAGGGTCATTATGAGTTGTACTCAACTTAAAGGCAATCAACAAAACAATAGTAGGCAGAGTTTTTTTATGATCCATATATGCCTAGTATAGTCAATAAAACAGACATTCTTTAAGTATTCTCTGCTTTCAACCAGGGTCCATCTGACATCAGTAAAGATATTTCTGATGTCATGGTCTCTTTTAAACCCAGCTTGAACTTCTGGGTATTTTCTCAACAAACTCTTCCAACCATTTTTTCCCCCCATGATCTTTAGCAATATTTTGCTAAAATTGATGTTTGCTAAAATTGTGGTTGTTGTTATGTGCCATTAAGTCACTTCCGTCTCATAGCGATCCTGTGTACAAGAGCCATAAACCCTGCTCTATACTATGGCAACCTTATTGTCTCTGACACACCTCCCACATTGTCCCAGTGACTGAAACAATCCATCTCATTAAGGGTCTTCCCCGGCATGTCTCTCCACCCTCCCAAGCATGATGTCCCTCTCCAAGGACTGATTCTCCCTTGCAACAAGTTCAGAGTATGTCAGACAAATTCTTGCTTCCAACGAGAAGCCTGGTTTCACCTTCTCCAGGACAAACCTGTTCGTTATCTTAGCAGTCCATGGTATATTCAACACTTTTCTCCAACACCACAGTTCAAAGGCATCAATTCTCCTTCTATTATTCCTAGTCATTTTCCAGCTCTCTGATGCATAGGAAGCAATTTTAAAGACTATGGCCTGGATCAGGTGCACCTTAGCCTCCATACTGATGTCATTGCTCTTCGGTACTCTTGGAGAGGTCCCTGACAGCCAACTTCCCCAATGCAAAGAATCTTTTGATTTCCTGGCTGCTGGTACTAAAAGTGCTGCTTGTGGAGCAAAGAAAACTAAAACTGTTAACTATCTCAATCTCTTCACCATCATTGGCCCAGTGGTGAGAATCTTTTTATTCCTTGATGTTGAGCTTCAATCCATATTGAAGTCTGCAATCTTTGATCTTCTGCAGCAAGCGCTTCAGGTCCTCCTCAGTTTGAGTAAGCAGGGTTGTGTCATCTCCATAATACAGATTGTTGCTGAATCTTCCTTCCACTCCTGATGCAATATTCCTCCTCATACAGCCCAGCCTCCCAGATGATCTGTTCTTCATAAAGACTGAAAAGGTATGGAGACAGGATACAACCATGGCGAATACCCTTCCCAATTTTGAACCAAGCTGTGTCTCCTTGTTCTGTTCTGATGACTGCCTCAAGTACAGATTTACCATAAGCACAAAGAAATGTTCTGGGATTCCCATTCTTCTCAGAATATTTTGCTTGTATGTCATATTAATGATATTGCTTAATAATTTCCACATGCTATTAGGTTACCTTTATAAGAATGGGGGGAACAGGTAGACCTCTTTGAGTCAGTTTACCAGGTAATTGAGTGCCAAATTTTGTGGCACAGATTGGTGAACATGTCCAGGGTTGGATCTCTTAGTTGGAATATGTTAATTGGTAACCCAACAACTTCTGGAACCATATTTTTTGCAAAAGTCTTCTGTACAACATGAGTGTCTTTTTAGGCAATAATCTCATCTCTATTTTTTGCTTCCATTAAAAATCAGACACTCAGATATATAAATTTGAACATGAATCTAATACCTATGGTAAAGATAAATAATTAGGACTAATGTTTTCTGAATAGTCGTTTAATTGCCTGTATTTTCAAACACATAAATTGTAAGTGGATGTACAAAGTAACTTGTGCTATACTTTTATCAGTAAATATTAAAAATTTAAAAGCATGAAATCTCTTATTAACTGGATTGAGGAAATATTTTTTATTTTATATTAGTTTGCATACAGAATCCATAGACATTATGTTTCATGCTTTCCTTTATTCACATTGTGTTTCACACAATTATTCCCACATACTGTGTTTTAAAAAAATTAATCATCATTGAACTATGCCCACCGTTACTCTCTCTTTCCAGGTCCCTGCTGAATCACACGGCTGCACAATTTGGTAGATGGAGAGAGGGAGTAAAGGAAACACTTGTCTTTTTAATAAAATAGTAACTGGGTAGATTAATATTATATAATAAATAAAGCAAAAAACAATCCTTGTTGTTTTTGATTGCCTTTGAGTCAAACACGACTCATAGTGACCATATGAACAAAGGCCTAAAATAAGAAATGTAAATAAGGCGGAAATGTCAGAAGAAAATATGGCAATGTTTCAATAATAAAGAAAAATTAAACATTATTCTAATTTGAAAAACATAGAAACAATAAAAAAGATGTGTTATTATGTAAGAAATAAACTATCTGCACAGTACAATAGTGTCATGAAATAATTATATGAGAAATTTGATGGTTGTAAATTAGCTGACAAAATATTCATACTTGTTTAATATATAACGAGCTCTTTAATAAACTAAAAGTTCAAAAGAAAAAAATGAGCATGTAATATCAACAGAGTTCACAGACTGAACATAGTCTTATGTGCCCAATCCACACATAATTTAAAAATATGATGGTAAAATAAAAGTAAGGTATTAATTATCTTCAGATTTATAGAAACCGGAGTATCTTTCTGATTTTGTAAGAAGCAATCCTGTCAGACAATATTAGTGGGAATAAATAAAGGTAAGTTGATATTTATGGTCATAGACATGAATTTAGATGGAGAGAGATAGACATATGTTTGGTGATATGTTTAGATAGATAGACACACAAAAAATCAGTTATTTAAAACTACAATAATTTACTTTGATGCATTTATCAGCTGGCCAATAGTAGTTTGAACTAGGCTGTCTATGTAGCATTCTTCATGTAAAACTGATTTACTCATGCATTTATCTACTAATCTAAGCTCGGCTTGTGTAGAATGGTTCAGGTCTGCTCCACATATATTTAATCTATACCTTGGATCCAATGTACTAGTTTGGCCATGTACTTCTTACGTTAATGGCAGTTTTCTCTAAATGACCATGCATGAAGGGCTTTTGAGAATTATTATGATATTTAATTCTAAAATTAACACTAAACTTTTTGCTAAATTAGCATGCATAAAGCGCTTATAAGAATGAATATCATCTTAAAGTGACAAAATTTAATTAATAGTTTAAAAGAAATATAGTGACTGATAAATACAGTGACTGACAAATTTAATATTTTTTAAAAAAATATAGAGCAAATATTATGGTAATGAAGGAGATAGCACAATGAAGACAGACTAAGTAAGAAGGAAGGAGTAATAATGAAAAATACTGGGTTATTGTTATATTCCATGGAATTGTACAACTAAATAGCTCAATGCAAGCAAAAGGCATGGCAATATCTGAATAGTATTTAGTTCTTTTCTACTATGATACACACAAAGTACAGCCTGATGGATAAAGGTTATTGTATGGATAGTAGTCTATCACTACATTCTAATTCAGCATAGAACTTGAAGTTATCTTTTGAACTATGAACGCAAAACCTTTTTTTCCTCCTTTTCATTCTCATGTGATTGTTTGAATCAAAGTGGCCAGTCAGCCCATCTCATTTCACTAATGCCTAAAATGTCACTGTTCAGGCATTTCATTTTATTTTTTACAATTTTTTACAATTTCTAGTTTTCCAACATCGTACAATCCATATTCCAAGTATTGAAGAATATGTGCAGCTGTTTCTCCTCATTTTGACTGACTTTCATCCTGGACTCTATTGATCATAAGGTTTTGAGAGGCCTGCTAGTGAGAAGTGGATGGCCAATCTTGCTTCCTAGTCCATCATAATTTGGGAACCGTACTAAAACCTGTCTACCTTGGGTCACCATTCTAGCACTTGACATACCCAAGGCACAACCGTCAGCAACAATGGCCACAAGCAACTTCAGTACAACAAATAGATACGTGTTGTACAAGGCATAAAAAAAATTATAAACAACCTATGCTTCAAACCTATTCTTAAGATAGCTTTAAAATTCAGGGAGGATAAACTCAAGATCATATTCTGGTTTTTGTGGACTTGTTTTAATCTTCTTCAGCCTCAATTTGAATTTTCACATGAGTAATTGACGCACTTGACAGTCGGTTCCACAGTCAGTATGTGGTCTGGTTTTGACTGCTGATATTGAGCTTCTTTGCTGAGTTTTTCCACAAATAAGGTCATTCTGATTCCAGTGCAGTCTATCAGGTGAAGTCCATGCATAAAGTCGTTGTTTGTGATTTATATTCCAGTCTTAAAAGCTTGTGAGTGGCAATCTAAGATCCAACAATTGAGTAAACTTTGGACCATCCTATCAACCTCTTGAATGGTTTCTGTGCTCCAAGATTTGCTTCAATTTTGGGATTTAGTAGAAAAGTTAGCATGACAGAAGACGAAAAGTTTGAGACTGTCCATGACTTCATTTTACCTGGATCAATAATCAGCGTCCTTGGTACTAACAGTCAGGAGAACAGGAGATATATTGGAAAAGATATATTGCAGTCAAGGGCTTCTCCAAGTTATTGAGGAGCAATGACATCAGTTTGGGCACTAAGGTGCGCTTGATTCAGGCCATGATCTTTTCAATAACTTGTGAGACCCTCAACCAGATAGATTAACATATAACTGCAGCAATGGGTTCAATTATGTCAGAGATAATGAGCATGGCACAGGAAAGGTCAGGGTTCATATCTGTTGTTCATAGGGATGTTATGAGTTGTACAGAACTCAACATCTTCCAACAGTAACAATGGATAAACAGTTGTGTTGCCAATCCAAATCTAGGTGGGTTGAATCCATTAACAGTTTAATAGAAAAAGATGATCAACTCCTGTGTGATTTACAGCCTCTGAAAACCTGCTGAAGGGTCAGCTGAGTCAAGCAGTTGAAATCAACCAGCTGCTTTGAGGAAGAAAAATAGACAATTTCCTCCTGTGATTTATAGCCTCTGAAAACCCACATAACAATCAGCTATAAATCAGCTCCAATTCTACAGCAATGACATCTATGATATATTGGCAAATCATAGCTGTGGACATCAAGGTCACTCTGGCTCATTATAGTCATATAGGATGGAGTAGAATAGAGTTTCCAAGGCTGTGATAGTGACAAGATCAGATTGCTACATCTTTCTTCAGTGGAGCCACTAACCTTTCAGTTAGCAGCTAAAGGCTTAACCACTGCATCACCAGGACAAATAATTCCAAGTGCTAATTAATATTCAGTACAACAATAATGGGTTTCTACATATAAGAGTTCATTGGTGTACTCAGTCCTGGGAAGTAAGTAGCTCAACTTCTGCCAAAGCCTTATGTTGTGGTGTTGTTATTTGTCTTTGAGTCGTTTGCAATTCATAGCGACCCTATGTGCAATAACCCTGAAACCTGATCTATGCTGTGCCGACTATGCTGTGTCTCTGACACACCTACCCTCATTATCCCAGTCGCTGTATCAGTCTGGCTCATCGATGTTCTCCCTTTCTTTCTCTGTCCCTCCACCCTTCCACACATAATGTGCCTTTCCAAAGACTGGTTCCTCCTTGTGACATGTCCAAAGTATGTCAGACAAAGCCTCAGAATCCTTGCCTCCAAGGAGCAGTCTGGCTTTACCCTCTCTAGGACAAGACTATTTATTTTCCTGGCAGTCCATGGTATATTCGGAACTTTTCTCCAGCACCACAGCTCAAAGCATCAGTTCTCTTTCTATCAGCCAAAGCAGTAGGAAATTACATATAATACATTAATTATTCTGTCTACATTTCATTCCTATAGTTTCCCTGTAGTTTTAAAATATTTTTTCTCAACACACCATTTAGTGTTGCTCAAAACACCTAAAAACTTTTTCTTTAAGGTTCATTTCCCACATATCTTTGTATGCCATCTATAACCTCTGTTATAATATAAGCTCTTATAAATTATTTTCATGTGAGTGAAAGTTTACAAAGCTAATTGACTTTTCATTCAACCATTCATAGACAAACTGTTTTATGACCATTAATGAAAATATTTAAAATAAAATCAACACTCTTTTCACTTCTTTGTGATTCTCATTCCATGAAACCTTCTGCCCTACCCTTTTCTTCCCATCTGAGCTTTATCCATGGGGGAACTGGCACTAATTTCATTTTACATGGTTATCGTAAGTAATGAGTGCCTTTCTCGTGTTGTTATTCACCATACAGGTCAATCTGTCATTTGGCTACAAGCTGAGTCACAGCAATGGGTTTTGGAAGGGTGGAGGATCATTGAAAGAAAGACAGACCCTAAACAAAATGCGTTCACACGATGACTGTAACAATGGGCCTCACCAGAGGGGTGAGGATAGCACAAGACAGGGTTCAGATCCAATGTTCATAGAGTCACTATGAGCTGGATTCAACTCGATGGCACCTCATAAAAACATGTACTTCATCTTGTGTAATGGGGTTTGTTTTGCTTTGGTTTTGTTTTCTTGTGTTTGTGATTTTTTGTTTGTTTGGGGGGTTTTGCTTTGTTTTGTTTTTTAGCCACAGTGTAGAGACAATGAAATAAAAAGCAGCAAAAATAAAGAGTAGAATAGTACAGATGGAGTCAAATTACCCAGTGCATTGAACAGAATTTTCTATTTGAGGGAAGTAATATATAGTGACTTACAATTTCTTTACTATACAGGTACATGTGGCTTCCTGTTATTGTTGTCAAGTCCCATTGAGTCAGAACTAACTTATGGCTGACTCTCCACCAGGTTTTCAGAAGTAGCAAGGCTGTGAGAGGAGCTGTCCATCTTTCTTCTGTGAAACAACTGGTGGAACTGAACCACATGCCTTAGTGCTATCAGCACAGCTCCTTACAATTAAGTCACCACTACTGTCTATATGTAGCTTAGAATTCACAATAAATTCTGAAAAGTAGGACATTGCACGGGTAGGACAATGTATGAACACTGCTGTAATTCCCTTACAATCTATAATTTAAAATTTCAATAAACCTTATTAGACTAAAGCCTTTCGGGAGCCTACCAGCAGGGAGAAAAGTGCAACAAAGAATGAATGGAAATCCAAAATCTCTGTAAATTTTCATTAAAATTTCACTATACTAAGTGAAATATCTCATCACAAAAGCACATATACTGCATAACACCACTATTATAAAAAAGTGGAAGAAAACTAAGAGGTGATAAATAATGGATACTACATTGGAACAGATGAAGGAAAGAACTATTTAATAGAAATATATAATTATTGTTAAGTGCCATCGAGTCATAGATGACTCATAGCAACCCTATGAACAAAAGACCTGAATACTTATATAACTTTTATCATTTCTCTAAGTTCACAGAGTTTACAGAGGCAAACTATTAATGGAAGTGGATGCCACTCCTCCTTCCAAACTTATTTTAATCTGAAAGCTCCCCCAGACACTGTCTACCATGGGTAACCATAACCACATTTGACACATCAGTGTCACAGTGTTTAGTGTCACAACAGCCACGAGTTACCTCTGTAACACAACAAATGGACAGACTAGTGCTATACCTCTTAGAAGAATGATTGACCAAAACAATACAAACCAGACCTGAGGGCCACAGATTAATGTCACCCACCTTTAGTTTGGTAGCATCATTTTCTATCAACTAGGCCAACAGAACTCTCTGTGAGTCACAGCAATTCTATGAACAACAGATCTAATCCTTCCACTGCCCTACACCATCCTCAAAATCCAAGACCTGCTCAAGGCCATTGTTACAGTCACGGTATCAATCCATCGTGTTGAGGATTTTCTTTTCTTCTATGACCTTACACCTCTCTCAACATGATGTAATTTCCCAAGGACTAGAACCTAGGCGTTATTTTTATGTATGATAATTGTCCAGAATAAAAGGTGCATAGCAAAGTAGAATAGAGGAGGGGTGGAGGCAGAGGAAGGAAATGATGCAACAATGATTGGATTTCTTTTTTAAAGTGAATTGAAGCAGGGAAGAAAATGTGAAAAAAAATATGAATGAAAAGACAATTTTTCTGTAAACTTTCATTGAAATCACAATTTAAATATAAATAAATTTAAAAACAACAAATAATAAAATAAAAATTTTAAAAAAGTGTCTTTGTCATTATAAGCAAATAGCTGCAAGAAGTGATGGCTTGGGTCTGAGGTGCCTTGAGAATGAGGAAGGACTCCTGAATGCTCCACAGTCATCGTGGGTACAACCCTCCTGATCCTGAACTATCCTCACAATCTGCACTGTGCTTGTATTTCATTGTAAATTGCTGTGTCTGTTCGTTTTGTTGAGGGTCTTCCTCTCCTACTCTGGAAGGGAAGAAAGAAAAAGTTACCACAGTAATTGATCCTGTCTTCTGTCTGGAAGAACCCTAGAATAATTAACTGAAGGCAGGTACTTTCAAAAAATCACACAACCTCAATTACGTGTTAAGCAGCTGGACTCTAAACTAGGCTCACTTGTTTTGTTGAGGGTTGGTGTGGAATGTTTGGTTCGGTGTTTGTTGATTGTTGGGTGTGTGTGTGTGTGTGTGTGTGTGTGTGCCTGTTTTTATTTAAGTCTCTTGTTCAGAGTCAACAAGACCTCAAGAAGAAGTTTTGTATTTAAAAGTCTGTTGTTATATTTTGGAGGAACATTCTTCTAAGTGGTATAGCACTCTTCTGTCAATTTCCTGTACTGAGGTAACCTGGGCTTTTTGTGATGCTGAACCTTGTGCCATTGGAGTGTCAAATCCCATAACAATTGCCCATGGTGGACAGGGTTTGGTGGCATTCCCAGTTTAAGACAGGTTTGGAAGCAGGAGTGTCATCTACTTCCTAAACAATATGCCTTTCAAGACTGTATGAACTTGGGCAGATGAAAATAGTTATAGAAAGGTTTCTGGTCTTTCGTTCATAGGGTCGCTATGAATAGTGCTCTGCTAGACAATGGCAATCCACAACAATTACAACAATAAAGAACAAACAGATATGTCTTGGAGAAAGTGTAGCCAGAGTGCTCCTTGAGGCAAAGATAATAAAGCTTCATATCACATACTTGGGGCATGTTGATAGGCAAAGTTATTCCTTGAAAGGAACATCATGCTTGGAAAGATGGAGAGGCAGAGAAAGAAAGAAAGATTCTCAACCAGGTGGACTGACACAATGACTGCAGTCATGGGTCCTAGTGTGTCAGAGATTGTGAGGATAGCACAAGATAAGACATTAGCTCTGTGTTTTATAAGGGACATCATGCTGGGTAGAGTAGAGGGACAGCGCAGGAGGGGAAGACCCTCTATGAGGTGGATTGATTCAGTGACTGGGGCAATCGGGATGGGTGTGTCAGAGGCAATGAGATTGGCACAAGATAGAGCAGGGTTTAGGGCTGTTGTGCACAGGGTCGCTATGAGTCGCAAAGGACTCACAGCACATAACAACAACAAATGAGTCATACTCAACAGGACTTAACAACAAGAATAACAATTCTCACTTTGAACTAACTCCTTTAATGGTCTTTCAGCCAATCATTAATCTTATAATCTTTAGTTCCCGATACAACAATAGTAAAATGTATCCTGTTAAAGGTCCTGTGAAGCAGCCATTTTCACCCTCTGACAAAGGACACTTTCCTAGTCTAGACTGTTTCTATCTCTCAAAAAAATTCATTTCTTGTAACAAAACAAACAAAAATACAAGCTACATTCCCTTAGGACTGCAGTGCAGATTCTGACCACTAGTACACATTAGCTCCTTTTAAGACAAGATACTGCTTATTTTCATGATTTTGTTATATTTTCCAAAAGAATATTATTCTCAAAACAATTGAAAGAAAAATTTGAGTTGACTTTATGCTTAAATTCTAGCTAAATAACTTCTTAACCTACATATTGCTAGCTAAAAAAATTTTACTTTGATTTTTTTAATGTGTATGGTGGTGTTGAAGGTGGTGTATTATTGACTCAGACTCAACTCATAGCTCACCTTGAAGTGGGTTTTCAGGGAAGTAAATCATTTGGGAAGAGATTGCTTATCTGTCTCCTCTGAAACTACTGAGGAATTTGAACTATGAGCCTTCGGGTTGACAGCACAACTCCTGACCGCTAAACCACCAGAGCTCTCTCAATAAGTTACAAGTGTTTATGTATATTAGCACATTAATATACATAATTGCATTGGAGAAGTCGGCTGTGAGCAGCGACCTCTCCAAATTGCTCAAGAACAGTGCTGTCAGTCTACAGACAAGGTTCACCTGATCCAGGCCACGGTCTTTGCAATTACTAGCCATGCTTCAGAAAGCTGGACAATGACTAAGGACGACAGAATTAATGTCTTTGAGTGCTATTGGAGTATAATATTGAACATACCATGAGTTAGTAGAACAAATAGGTCTGTCGTGGAGAGGGTGAAACCAAGTTTCTCCTTGTAGGCGAGAATTTTGAAGCTCCATTTAACATACTTCCAGCACATTGCTGAGATGGACCAGTTCTTGGAGAAAGACTTCATTTCTGGAAGGGTTGAGGGACAGCACAGGAGAGAAATAGTCCCAATGAGATGAATTGACATAATAACTGGGGTGGTAAGATTAAAGGTGTCAGTCTCAGTGAGACTGGCTCAGAATATGGCAGGATTCAGAGCTATTGTACATAGGGTCACTGTGAGTAGTGGGTGACTCAAGAGCACATAACAATAATATATATACCAAATGACAAATTATTTCTCAATTTTTCCCTCGAAAAATATGGCAGAAAAAGAAAATATGTAAGGTGTCACTAGGAAGCTTCAGAAAACAGCAAATTAAAAAGCACTTATAAAAAAAAAAAAGCACTTATAATTCTGACCAAGGCAAACTCAAATTCCATTTGAAATAAGACATCTAAGGTCATAAAATTTTTCCTATCCCCAAAGGAAAGAAAAATGCAGTAGAATATCTTCAGTCATTATTTATACATTTTTCCATGTACCATTAATGAAAACGTCATCACAGTAATTTTTCTGAGTTTATTTTTCTCCACAAGAAGGAATGCCTCCACAGGCTTTTGTTATTAAAGAATATGCTTATAGTATGATAATTTATGTCTAATTCATTAAGCAGGTGTTCTTAGCAAGATAGTATAGGAGAAATGGCAAATATGACACAATGTTTTCCATTAACCCCTCTGGCACTGACAATCTGAAGCTCTCCTTCTGAAGGCTAATCCATTTTGCTTAGTACTTAGCATTTTCAGATCTGGCTCTGGGTGCCAGGGAGGTTTCGTGTTTGAAGTACAGAGAAGTATATGGCAATTTTGAGCACCTTGTTAGTTATCCCTTATGAAAATCGATTGATAAAAGCCCAAAAGCATCAAAAGGAGAAAGGCTTTGTAGAGTCAGACTACACAAAACCAGGACGTTTTTTTCAAATCCTAGCATCTGAGCAGATGCTCTAAACTCCTTTTCATCGTATTTCAGGAAAGGATTTTTTGCTTTGTTTTATTTAATATGACCACTATTATGCCCTTTGAGAAGATTGCTAGACCCCCCCCCATTGTAGTCCATTTCAAAGAATTTTATGAAAGACAAGATTAAAAGAAGAAGAAAGAAAATAATATGATTGATTATTCATTCACAAGGTGTAAACCAGAGTCAAAGGGTTATTAACTATATCCCTTACCAGTCAAATCCACTCACTGAGTTGTTTTCTTGATTAGAATGTAAGTCAACTTGTCTAAAAATGTTAAATGCAGTTTATCACTTCCAACTAATTCTGATCCTTAGTCTTTATTAATTTATTGGATCTAATAGATCACAACACAGCAATAATAGATGCTCAAAGGTATTTTCTTTTTTAATCTCATATATACATTCATCTCCTCAAATTAGAATTTACTAACTTTTGCTTTTCTTTTTATTTTTATCAGGGTACAGTGTGGTAGAATATAGTATTTAACAATCAATAAACTTGGCTATATTTAAGGATGCTGAAGGCAGAAGGTTGAATGAACCAGGAAACATCAAAAGGAAATGGAAGGAGTACACAGAGGCACTATACCAAAAAGAATTGGCTGACACAGAAGAATTTCATGGAACAACGTATGATAAAGAGCCTATGGTGATGAAGGAGGAAGTTCAAGCTGCTCTGAAGGAATTGTCAAAAAAAACCCAAGGCTCCAGGAAGTGATGGAATACTAATTGGCATATTTCCTCAAACATATACTGTCCTGGTTGCACACACCAAGTTATACCAAGAAATCTGGAAGACAACTACCTAGGCAATGGATTGGAAGAGATCTGTATTTATTCCCATTCCAAATAGAGCGTAGAAATTATAAAATAATATTATTAATATCACACACAAACAAGATCCTGCTGAAGATTATCCATAAGCACCTGGAACAGCATATCAGTGACAACTGCCAGATGTGCAGACTGGTTTTAGAAGAGGATATGCCACTAGTGACATCATAGCCAATGTTAGATGGATATTGGCTGAAAGCAAAGAGCACCAGAGGAATGTCTATCTGTGTTTCATTGACTATGCAAAGGCATTTGACAGTGTGAATCACAGTAAATTTTGGTTAACCTTGAGAAGAATGGGAATTTCAAAACACTTAATTGTGCTCATGCAAAACCTATACTTGAACCAGGAAGCAGTAGTCAGAACAGAACAGAGATGGGGGAGGGGAGCAGGGAGTGGGTGTAAAAAAAGGGGAGGAGGGGAGAAAAGAACAGAGCAGAGAAACACTGAGTGGTTCAGGATCAGTGAAAGTGTGCATCAGGGAAGTATCCTAATTCCATACCTTTTCCATCTATATGCAAAACAAATCATTCAGGGGGCTGGACTGTATGAGGAGGAATGTGGCATCAGGATTAGAGGAAGACTCATCAACAACCTGCATTATGCAAATGACACAACCTTGCTTGTTGAAACTAAAGAGGATATGAGGCATTTGCTGCAGAAGCTCAAGGACTGTAGTCTGCAACAAGGACTGAAGTGCAACATCAAGAAAACAAAGATTCTCACCATTTGGCCAATTAGCAGCTTGAATAGCAATTAGCAGCATGATTGATAAAGAAGAGACTGAGATTGTCGTTGATAACTTCAGCTTGCTTGGTTCCACAATCAACACAGTTGGCACCAGCAGTCAGGAAGTCAAAAACAAATTACATTAGGAAAGTCTACTCTCCAGAACCTCTCTAAAGCACTGAAGAGACTAAGGGGTGCCTGATCCATGCCATGGTCTTCAAAATTACTTGCTATTCATCTAAGAGCTAGACAATAACTAAGGATGATAGAAGATTCAATGGCTTTGAGTTGTGGTGCTGGAGAAGAGTGTTGAACATACTTTGGACTGCTAGGAGAACAAACATGTCTCTTCTAGAGAAAATGAAACCAAGCTGCTCCCTTGATGCAAGGATTTTGGGACTCTGCCTCACATACTTTGGGCACATGGTCAGAAGAGGATCCTTGGAGAGGGATACCATGTTTGGAAGGATAGAGTAATAGCTCAGAAGACGAAGACCCAGGATGAGATGGATGACTCAGTGAGTGGATAAATGGGATTAGGTCTGTCTGAGATGATGAGATTGGCTCAGGATAAGGCAGGTTTTAGAGCTAATGTACATAGGGTCACTATGAGCCACAGATGACTTGATGGAATATAACAACAACATAAATTTTTACTTCCTCAGTATGGTTCTGTGTGGTCTTTTGGACTCAGTAAAGATTGGTGCTGAGATGAGTAGGAAAACATATAGGCATGTGGGGTACATGTCTGATCTCATAGGGATTAGTTTGGTTTTGTTCATGCTACTGACAGGGACAGTTCCTCTTTGTAATGTTCTTATAGGTCAGAAATGGCCATCTCCACATGGCCTTCTTTTTACAGCATCTCTGGGGGTTCCAAGGCTATAAATCTAAGAGGAGATGGTCTATTTTTAGCTGTGCCATTTAGGATAGCAGTGTAACTCCAAACAGAGTAGATCGCCAGAGCACTCATATAATGTCATATAATTTTATAATAAACTGCCTCTGGAAACTCTATGCACTTTGATAAATGTCAATAGCAATAGAAAGCCTTCAGGCCTTTTGTTCATAGGGTTGCTATGAGTCGTGCTCAACTCGATGACAATCAACATCAACAACAGTAAAACTCAAAATATAAATAACACAAAGTACAACTAGTTTTTGTTGTAATGTGCCATCAAGTTGAATATGATTCATAGTGGCCATATGAAAAATGTATCTGGACCTTGTCCTAGACTGCGCTGTCATCTTCATCTGACATACTTGAACCTATTTTTGAAGCCACTGTGTCAATCCAACTTGTTGAGGATCTTCCTCTCTTTCTCTGACTTTCCACATTTCCAAGCACTGATAATCTCTTTTCAGGGTAAAATCCCTCCTAACAACATGCCCAAAGCATATAAAAGAAATCTTCACTATTCTTGCCTCTAGAAAACACTCTGGATGCACCTTCTGCAAGACATATCTACTTACTCTTTGGTAGTCCATAGGATATTTAGAACTCATTTCCAACACTACAACTCAAAGGCTTCAGTTCTTCTATCTTCCATAATATTAGATTATAGATTATCGATCATAGATTGATTATATTATATTGATTATAGTATATTTATTTTATTATATTTATTACAATACAATATAGTATAGAATAGTATACGTTGCTGTTGTTATGTGCCGTCGAGTCGCTTGCGACTCATAGCGACCCTATGTACAACAGCCCTAAAACCCTGCTCTATCCTGTGCCATTCGCACTGTCACCACCACACCCACCCCGAATACCCTCATCACTGAATCACTCCACCTCATAGAGGGTCTTCCCTTCCTGCACTGTCCCTACACCTGCCGTATTATTGTTGTTATGTATCATCGAGTTGCCTGTGACTATTAGTGACACTATGTACAACAGCCCATAACCCTGCTCTATCCTTTGCCAATCTCATTGTCTCTGGCATATCTACTCCCATTACCCCAGTCATTGAAGAACTCCATCTCATTGAGGTTCTTCCTCTCCTGCGCCTTCCCTCCACTACAAGAAGCCAGTTATCTGACATACTTTAAATATCTATTCCTGTTCTATTCTATTCTATTCTAATTTCTATTCTATTCTATTGTTGTTTAGTGCCGTGTAGTCATAGGCAACTCATAGCAACCCTATGAATGAAAGTCCTCAACACTTGTGTGATTTTCATCCTTTCTCCAGGTTCATAGCGTTTCCGGAGGCAAGCCATTATGGAAGTGGATGCCACTCCTGCTTCCAAGCTTGTTTTAATAGGGGAGTTCCACCAAACACTGTCCACCATGGGTAACCATTAAGACATTGGACACCTCAGTGTCACAGTGTTCAGCTTCATAGCAACCACAAGTTACCTCTTTAAGCAACTGGACACACCAGGGCTATACTTCCTAGAAGAATGTTTGAACAACAACAATGTATTTCAATGTATCCTCAGTATTTTACCATACGGGCACACCCAAATGCTGGCAAACTCTGGGCCTGAGACCCCCAATTCATCTGGCAAGTCCACTCTGCCGACACCCACTTGTGGCAAAAAGAAAGCCACAAGGACCCAGAGCATTCCATACCAGCCTCTCTTCAAGAAGCCAGAGGAAGCCTCCAGCTGACACTAAGACTCCCAAGACACTCGCCCTTACCCTTCAGGCGTTGCCCAACATTTCTGCATTATTATATTATATTATATTATATTATATTATATTATATTATATTATATTATATTATATTATATTATTAATTGTATTATATAATATTAATGGTAGCTTTCAGCTTTCAAAAGCATAGCAAGTTATTGAAAAGACCATGGTCTGAATCAACTGCACATTAATCCCCAAACTGCCATCATTGTTTTTCATAACTTTTGAGAAGTCCTTGACAGCAAATCTCTCCTAGTGCACTAGGTCTTTTAATTTCTTGACTTCTGGTGCCAGACTGTTGATCCAAACAAGTTGAAATCATTGGAAATTTCAATATCTTCCCCATCTATCATGATGCTTTTTATAATTCCAGTGGTGAAGATTTATGTCTTTTTAATATTGAAATATAATCCAAATACAATCCATACTGAAAGCTGTAGTCTTTGTTCTTCTACAAGAAGCACTTCAACTCCTCACTTTGAGCAAGCAAGGTTGTGTTATCTGCATAAGTAGGCGGCTGATGAGACTTCCTTCTATTTTAATTGACACATTATTCTTTGTAGGGTCCAGCCTCTCAAATGATTTCCTCAGCATGTAAATAAAGGATAAAGTCCCAACCTACGCAGGAAGTAGCTAAGAGAATACGCCGTCCCCTTTTCCTTATGACTCAGGGTGAAGTCTCTCTCAGGGAGGAGTGATAGGGAATGGCAAAGGATACACTGACAAAGAAGATTAATCAGAACTGGCTTTGACAAGCACTGTGGCATTTGGACAAGAACAAACTGGGAGGAGGGTAAAGAGAATAGTGCAACAATGAATGAGTGGAAACCCAAAATCTCTGTAAATGTTTATGAAAATTAATAAAATATAATTATAGAAAAAAAAAAAAAAAAAAAAAAACATGCATATTTCCCTTGCTCTATTCTGACAGCAATTTTTTGGTCTATGTTAGGTTTCATATGGTCATGATTAGACATTCTAAAATCCCCATTATTCTCAATTTTAATCATAGTTTGTTATGATCCACACAGTCGAATGTTTTTGGATACTCAATAAAATACAAATAAATATTCTTCTGATATTTTTGCTGTTAGCCAAGATACATCTGACACCAGCAATGATATCCCTGGTATCATGGCCTTTTCTTTTACTGGACTGTTTGGGTGGTTTTTTATTTTGTTCACAATTGTGTGTGAGCTGATTTGATTTGCTGGTCTTAGCTAACAATGAGCTGTGAGTAGGAAGCTGCTTGTTTAGAATCAACAAGACCTGTGTGAGGGCCTTTTAAAATGTCCTATTTAAAACTCAGTTGGGCCCTTGGTCCTATGGCCCTCAGGTCTGGTGTTAATTGTGTTTGGACTAACATTCTTCTGTCAATTTGCTGTACTGAAGTAACTTGATGTTGCTGTAATGCTGAACACTGTGCCACTGGTGTGTCAAATGCTATCTTAGTTACCCATGGTGAACAGTGTTTGGTAGAGCTTTCAGGTTAAGACAGGCTTGGAAGCAGAAGTGGCATCCACTTTCTAAACAACGTGCTTCTGGAAACTCTATGAACTTAGAGAAACAATGATAGCTATAGAACAGGATTCAGGTCTTTTTTTCATAACTTGTGTTTGACTTGATGGCACTTAACATCACAACAATATATCATCACTTACATAAATATAATTGTAGTTATTTAAGATTAATTAAGTTCATGTTCACGTATTTGTGAACACATATGCAGGCATTTATATATGTGTGTATAGTTACAAAATCTCCTGCACTAACTCTGTGACATCTCTATTGATATCCCTACTGTTTTACTTCCTACATATCTTTTCTCCAATTTATAACTAAAAAAGGATTATTAAAAATGTAAATATGTGATTACTTTAATATCTGCCCATATCACTAAGGATCAAGTAGGAAACACTTACCACATACAGAGAAAGCCATCTCTGATAAGTCTTGCTTACATTCCTACTTCTTTCATCTCTTAACCATTCTAGTTAAACTTACTCGATTAAATTTCTTATAAATTGCATAAATGTTTCTTTCTTTCAGGGCTGAAGACCTATCTTCAAAGACCTTTGTAATTCTTCTTTTTCCTGCATAACTCTTACTCATTTTTTCAAATTCTGTAATCATAATACTAAATACTTTTCAGTTAGGAGAACTGAACATAATTTAAAAAACAAAACACCAAAACTTAAAAAGTTCTTAAAAAATTTGAACAGCTTAAACTTATACATTTAAATTTTACTTTCTCAAAAACCTAAAATAATTAATTAAGCTCTCTGGGAATTATTAGGTAAATAAAGTATTATCCCTAGCTCCAGGCAAGAACAGACAAAGCATGTATAGAATATGCAATATACTACGCATCATTTACACACAAGAAACTCATATAATTACCAAGCATGGCACAAAATATAGTGACCCTATTTTATAAATGAAGGTCAGAAAGATTACTAAACATCACTAAAGTCAAGATGGATTCCAACAAAGAGCGGTCTGAATCCAAAACAGGCACACTTTCAGCTATCCCCACAGTCTCAGAAGCTCAGCAATTTATGGTCCACAAATAACTCTAACACAAAGAAGAATGTGATTGGCATGACAATAAAAGCAAACGTAAAGTGTCATGGGAGTGCCTTGAAAGAAACATCTTTTGGTAGAAGTCTATGTGGTTGTTAAAAGCAATGTAAAAGCTGCATAAAAGAGGATAGAGAAAGCTTACCCAAGGGAAGTGGTATTTGAGCCGGACCTCTTATACCAGGATTTTTAAATGATTCAGGAAAGACTTAGAAATAAACCATAAGTAGCAACCCAGAAAGGACTAAGTGTGATCCAGAGCCTCCGAGGGATTATCTTTAAGGGAGCTGCAATTCTAAATGACTTTCATAATAATACAAAGACATCATTTGCTTTTGTCATTCTTATTTTCTCAGGAGTTTACAAAGGATAAAAGTTCATTGATACTGCTTCACATTCCCTATTACAGCTAAGCTTTACGTTGAAAGCTTCTTTTTAAGTTCTAAGAACCACATCATTTCTGTATTAGCAGTAGGACATCCATATACTATATAGATGGTCCTGTATACCCATATTTAACATATGCAACATACACATAACGCATCCATGTTGCATATATCTGTTGTATGTGTGTTACACGCATACACATACTGTTAGAGTCATTTAGACTACATGAATAGATTAGTGAATGAATTCTGAAAATACTACACTGAACCATTTGAAATTGTTAATCTTGGACTGTTTTACCTACAAAACGAACATTTTTAAATAAACCAGTAAGTGAATAAAGGAGAAAAAAGATAAAAATTATTACAAAGAAAAACTTAATGCAAAATATTTGCTTTTCATATAAATGAGCCTATTTATTACAACAAAAAACATTGTTCATATCTGTTTGCCCAAGAATTTAACCTTTTACAGGTATTACAAACATTCATCTGCCACAAGACCTTAAGACAAATGTTGATGGCAAACCAGCAATCTTTTCAGTCAATGGGAGACAGGTGTACCAAGAAGAACTGCTAGTAAGTTTCATCACCTCAATAAATGGATTGCTCCCAAAGGCAATGAATGAGAGACTTGACCATCTGCAGGTCCCAAGAAGATAAATAAATCAGAATCAGACGTCAGTTGCAACTCTCGATATGATCAGAATGTCCCATAATTCTTCACCTCATGGAACAATGACATACACGATATTGTTGCTAAATGGCTCAAACTGTTCTACCTGGCAGTCGGGCAAAGAAAAGAGTTTTTGTTTTGTTCTGTTATTTTCTCTCAAATAATTTGCATCATACTTTTATGTATCTGAATAAAGAGAGTGAGTGGGTATGTACACGCTACATATTACTGTATAATGAATACATATTGTTGGATAAAATTAGAATGTGTGGTTAATTGGTGTAATAAATTTTATTTCTATAGTTTCAAAATATGTGGTAATGTGGGAAATACCTTATACCTTAATTTTCCTTTTCCTCACTTCCTTTTCATGTAATTTCAGAATTGACCAAAGAACTGAACACTGATAGAAACAGAACTTTCTTCTGCCCTTTGGGAAGTAAATTGTCATAGGACACACAGTTCCCTGGGATGCATAGGACTTCCTCAGAAAAGAGACCTTCCCAGTCCAGCATCTGGATGGCTAACGCTGCCACTTCTTCCATTTAGCATCAGAAAACACAATTGCTTGTATGTAAACCTGTACAGTTTGATAACGTTTCAGCTTATTTGATTTATGTATCTCAGTTTTATTAGTATAGAAGAAAAAGACTATTTATTGGGGACTTTCAAATGCCTCCTTTATTGATATACTAAATTTCACTGAAAAGAAATCCATATTTGCAAATCCAGTTTTTGACCACTGTCACTCTCTCATATGGGGAGACTAGAAGCAAAAACTATTGCTGATAATTCCTATTTAGTCCAATAAACTTCTAAAAATGTCGAGGGGGAAGTTGGCTGGAAGATTTGAAATAGTGTGAAGTGGTTAAACTCAGGAAACAGCTCCTTCCATATTATGGGAATTTTACTAGGAGAGGCTATTCCCTGGGGAGGGACTTAATACTTGCAAAAGTGGAGGGTCTGCTAAAGAGAGGAAGACCCTCAGTCCTGAGAGGATTGACACAGTGACTGCTGCAATGGTCTCAAGTATGTCAAAAAGTGCAAGGTTGGCACAGGATAGGACAGGGCTAAGATTTGTTACTCATAGTGTCGCTATGGGTCCTACTCGACTTGATGGCACCTAACAAGAGAACAGCGTGTTTTCTTTGGTGCAGTAATTTCCCATATTCTCTGACCAGTTTGATTAATTTGTCTTTTCCTTGTTGAAATGTTGGAGTTTTCTATATCTTTTAGAGATAAAGCCCTTGCCATTTGTGTGGTTCCCATATACTTTTTTCCTAGTTTGTACCTACTCTCCTCTTTTCTTTCTTCTTTTTTGATAGCCGGTGAATTCACACTAATAGTCTGGGAAATCATGTGTCTCGTCACTAGAACTTCCAAACTTCACAATGGGACAATAAAGTGCAGTAGGGTAAGGCTCCAGTCAAGGCTGAAGTTACAAGAATACAAATGATTCCTTCGCTTGATTTTGCAATTGTGAGAAGACAGTTATGAAGAGTAACTTTGTTCAAATTAAATAGCACTCTATTTTTACATAAGATAAATGATTATAATAGTCAATGACACTTTTTTAAGGGAAATGTGACTAGAAGAATTACAAGGCCTACACAGCTGCATCTGTTGAACTGGGTTTTTGCAGCTGCACAGACTTGGGTAAATGACAAGCAATTCTTCTCACTCATTCTTCTATTAGTTCTAAATCTTGAGACTCATATTTCATACTTCAGATGTATTTTTTCCTCATTGAGCTGTTAGGTACAAAAGATAATTTTACAAAAGCTAATAAAGTGGACAGATCCTTTTTCATAGGTATAAATGAGGGAGGAAAATAATCGTATTTTAACCCTTGATTAAAATGGTTCACTCAAGTGTTTCACACAGGTCAGCATTTGACCTTTGGAAGGACTAATAACAGAGCCATCATTTTTTAGCAAACAAATAAAATTGACAGGTTGCAGGAACATTGTTGTTAAAGCAATAACACTATACTACAAAAACTGTACTGCACCATCTACAGTGCCTCATTTCCAAAAATTAAGCAATGAAACCAATGATGGTCAAGTGAATCTGTCTACACTTAAGGACATAGCAATGCCACTACAGCACATATTATTGGAGTTCAACTATCATCATTTTTCAGATGAAGCTATGAGAATTGCAGAAGTTTAAATTTTCTTTTAACTGTAAATTGTTATTGTGTTTTTCTTTCCTGGTCTATTATCTGTGATTATGTAAGAGAAACAGATGGCTAACAGGCACTTGTGCTGGAGTGGGGTGGAAATCAGTACTAATGAAATCTATACAATTTATGAAAACAAAAGAAATCTTCTTATTCTCCTTTTTATTCTGTACTGCCTCTTTTTAAGTAAATATATTAACAACTCCTGAATCTAAACTTTTGTCATTTTCTGTTGATGTTAAGGGTCATTCAACCAATTTTAATTCCTTACAACTCCATGTGATACACAGGAACTGCCCTATACTATTGTTCATGTTGTCATGTTCGTGAGAGGAAGCTCTGGTGACCTGGTGGTGAGACTGTGCTGCCAACACTAAAGCAGCCATTCAAACGCACTAGATGCCTCATAGAAGAAAGATGGGCAATCTCCTTCCACGCAATTTAAAAGCCTCTGAAAGCCCACTAGAGGGTCATCTGTGAGTTGGATCTGGATTGATGGCACACACTAAACATACAATAAATGTTTATGGGAGAAGATTTCTGATTATTTTTTCTGAGGAGCCATGGTATGGGTTCAAACCATTGACATTTTGGTAAGTGGCTGGGTGTTAAACAAGTTTAACAATTAACAATGATGTAATTTTAACAAATCAAGAGAAGAGTGTTGAATATACCATGAACTGCCAGGAGAACAAACAAGTTCATCCTGGAGAGGGTGAAGCCAGGCTACTCCTTGGAAACAAGGATTTTGAGACTTTGTCTAACATGTTGTTGTTGTTGTTGTTGTTGTTGTTGTTGTTAAGTGCCGTCGAGTCGCAGGCGACTCATAGCGACCCTATGAAGGAGAGTCCTCGACGCTTGGGTGCCTTTCATCCTCTCTCCAGGTTCATAGGGTTTCCGGAGGCAAGCTATTATGGAAGTGGATGCCACTCCTCCTTCCACGCTTGTTTAATCGAGGAGCTCCACCCCACTCTCAGTCCACACTGGGTAGCCAACCATTAATGCATTTGACACATCCGTGTCACAGTGTTCAGCCTCACAGCAACCACAAGTGACTGTGTTACGGCAACTTGTACACCAGGGCTATACGACCTAGAGGAATGTCTGAACAAATACAATAAAAGACTGGCCCATTTGGGCTTGAAGCCGCTGCTGCCTTCAACCAGAGGCCAAGCGTGGCTTCCCTGACTCTTGGAGGCAGAGTCGCCTTTCTCCAGAGACCGCCACAACACAACACAACTCCTACATACACCTTGTCTAATATACTTTGGGCATATTGAAAGAAGAGACAGGTTCTAGGAAAGGGACATCATGCTTGGAAGGGCAGAGGTGTGGAGAAAGAGAGGAAGACCATTAATGAGATGGATTGATAGAGTGACTTGGGTAATGACAGTGGGTGTGTCAGAGACAGTAAAGTTGGCACAGGTTGGAGCAGATTGCAGGGCTGTTGTACATAGGGTCACTATGAGTCACAAGACACTTGACAGCACATAACAACAACAATTGATTATTTTCCTTTTTTTTTAAACTAAAACAAATTACTCTTCTAAAGAATAGTACTGTGAGTTTAATGCTTATAATTCAAGAGAACATATAAGAAGGTTAAATTTTGTAAGGCCATGCCTGGAGGATCAAGGCGAGTATCTCTCTAGAGTCTCAGTATCAGTTGGATGGATGCACATGGCCTCTGAAGCCTGGAAGAGAGGGAGGTAGTGTAGCCCTGGTGTGTCCACTTGCCATACAGAGGTAACTCGTGCTTGCTCTGAAGCTGAATGGTTACCCATGGTGGACAGTGTTTGGTGGAGCTCCCTGATTAAAACAAGCTTGGAAGCAGGAGTGGCATCCACTTCCGTAATAGCTTGCCTCCAGAAACCCTATGAACCTGAAGAGACGATGAAAGTCACGCAAGTGTCAAGGGCTTTCTTCATAGGGTCCTTATGAGTCACCTACAACTCCACAGCACTAAACAACAACAACAACATAATCTTATACCAGTAAAGGTGAATATGAGGGCTGCAACATGAGAATCAGCTTACACTTAATTGTTAACACAATTAGAAATGCCCAGTTTGCATACAGCTTTCAAGTAAATAAAAAACACCCTGCAGAATCCAACTTCTCCCACCTGGAGACTCACCCTCAGGCATGACCCATGAATATTGACACACTAGGCATTAGTGGGATGAAATGACCTGCTTTGGTAACTTAGAATCAGATAATCATATGGAATACTATGCAGGGAATGAAAAACAGAGAAAGCATGGTGTTGCGTTTATAGTCAAAAAGTCGATTTTCACTTCTATCCAGAAATACAATGTTGTGAGCGATAGGATAATATCCACACACATATTAGGAAGATACATTAACATGACACTTCTGAAAATATGTGCTCCGACATCTAGAACCAAAAGTAAGAAATTGAAAAGTTTTACCAAATTTTGCAGTGCAAAATTGACAGAACATGCAATCAAGATGTGTTACTGATAATTGGTGACTGGAATACAAAAGTAAGAAAAAGTAAAGAAAGAATAGTAGTTGGAAAATATGAGTTTGGTGATAGAAAAAAAGGCTGGAAATAGAATGATTAAATTCTGTATTTGCAATGATTTGTTCATTGCAAATACTTTTTAAAAAAGCACACTGTCTATGACTTTATACATGGATCTCACCTGATGGGTTTAATAGGAATCACATTGACTACATTTGTGGAAGAAATTATTGGAGAAGCTCAGTATCAGCAGACAAAAGTAGGCCAGGGGAAGAAAGTGAGTCAGATCATCAATTACTCATATGCAGGTTCAAATTGAGGCAGAAGAGAATAAAAATAAGTCCAAAGGAAACAAGATATGATTTTGAATCAATTCCATCTGAATTTTAAGAAAATCTTAACAATAGGTTTAAGGTAATGAACAGTGATTGAAGACCAGATAAGTTGTGGGATGATATCATCCATGAAGAATGCAAAAGGTCATTACAAAAACAGGAGAAAGAACAAAATAAAATAGATGTCAGAAGAGACTTTAAAGATTGAACTGGAGCACTGTGAAGCCAAAACAAAAGGAAACCATGTGGAAGAGAAAGAGCTGAACAACAGGTTTCAAAGGGCAGCTCAGGAGGAAAAAGCAAAGTAAAATGGAACATGCAGAAAGCTGGAATTGAAGAGTAAAAAGGGAAAATGTGCTTTGCATTTTTCAAGCTGAAAGAACTGAAAACATTTAAAGCCTCATGTCTCAATATTGAAAAATGCTATGAGCAATATACTGAATGACTCAAAATATCAAAAGAAGACCGAAGGACTAGAGAGAATTGATTGACACGGAAAAATTTCAGGAAGTATCATATGACTAGAAGTCAATGGTAATGAAGGAGGAAGTGGAAGCTGCATTAAAGGCATTGGCAAAAATTACAGCCCCAAGAATCAATGGGATACCAATTGATTTGTTTCAATTAACAGACGTAGCCTTGGATGCACTCACCAGGAAATTTGATGCACTCACCAGTTGTCTGACAGATGGATTGAAAGAAGTCCATATTTGTTCCCATTCTCAAGAAAGGCAATCCAAGTGAATATGGAAATTATCAAATAATAACATTGATAGCACATAAAAGCAGAATACTGAAGATCATTCAAAATAATTGGAACAGTGCATAGAGAGGATATTGCCAGAAATTCAAGTGAGATTTAGAAGAGGCCATAGCATCAAGAATATTGTTGCTAATGTCAGAAGGATCCTGGCTGAAAGTAAAGAATACCAAAAGAATGTCTACTTGTGCTTTATTGACTGTGCAAAGGCATTTGACTATGTGAATAATAACAAGTTGTGGCTGATATTGAGAAAACTATGAATCCCAGAGCACTTGATTGTACTCATTCGGAACCTATACCTGGACCAGGAGGCTGTTGTGCAAATGGAGCAGAGGAGCACTGTATGGTCTGGAATTCGGAAGGGAGTGTGCCAGGGTTGTATTCTCTCTCCATACCTATTCAGTCTGTATGCTGAACAAATTAACTGAGAGGTTGGACTCTATGAGGAGAAGTGTGGTATCAAGATTAGAGGGAGACTCATCAATAACATGCATTATGCAAATGACACAACCTTGCTTGCTGAAAGTGAGGACTTGAAGCACTTGTTACAGAAAATCAAGGAATGCAGCCTTCAGCGTGGATTGTGTCTCAATGTCAGGAAAACAAAGATTCTTACCAGTGGACTGATAATGTGGCACCATGATGGTTGGAGAGGAGGTTGAAATTAAACAGCTTCATCTTGCTTGGGTCCACAATTGACCCCTTTGGTACCAGCAGTCAGAAAATAAGGAGATGCATTGCACTGGAATAATGTATAGTTAGGGACCTCTTCAAATTATTGAGGAGTAGTGATGTTAGTTTGAGGACTAAGGTGTGTCTGATTCAGGCTATAGTCCTTCCAGTTACTTGCTATGCATCTGAGAGCAGGACAATGAATAAGGATGACAAGAAACGAATTTACATCTTTGAGTTGTAGTGTTGGAAAAGAGCACTGAATATCCAATGAATGGCCAAAAGAACAAACAGATATGTCTTGGAGAGGGTAAATCAGGACTACTCTTTAAAGGCAAGAATGAAGTTTCACCTCATATAGTTCGGCATGTTTCCAGGAGGTGCTATTCCTTGATGCTGGTAAGGGCAGATGGTCAGCAAAGGAGAGGAAGACCCTCAACCAGGTGAACCGATGCAGTGACTGCTGCAATGGGCATTTGCATGTCAGGAAGTATTAGGAAGGTACAGGGTAGAACAGGGTCCAGATCTTTCATTCATAAGGTTGCTATGAGGTGTGCATGACTTGACAGGACCTAACAACAACAACATGAGAATCTGGACTTGACAAGGAAGTGTGCAGTATTAAGATTGAAGAAAGACTCATTATCAACTTGTGATGCACAGGTAATACATACAACCTTGCTTGTTAGAAATTAAAAGTATTTTAAACATTTACTTATGAAGAGCAACATGGATTACTATTCAACAAAAAGAAACCAACATTATCAGAACTGGACCGATGGGCAACATGATAAATGGAGAAAATATCGGTGTCACCAAGGATTTTCTTTTATTTGGCTCCATAGGTGATAACCCTGGAAGCAACAGTCAAGAAATTAAACAATCTGCTACATTGGGAATATTTGTTGCAAAAGAACTCTTTAGAATGTTAAAAACAAAAAGGCTATTTTGAGGACTAAGTTGCAATACTGAAAGATGCCATGGGAAAATACTTGGATGATCCAGGAAGCATTAAAATCAGATGGAAGGAATACATAGAGTCACTGCACAAAAAAGAATTAGTTGATCCTGAAAAATCATAGGAATACCATATAGACAAGAGCTAATGGTAACAAGGGAAGACATTCAAACTTCTCTGAAGAAACTGGCCAAAAAATAAGACCCCAGAAAAAATGGGATACTGATTGACATGTTCTAACAAATAGATGCAAACTAGAAAGTGCTCAGTGGTCTATACCAGGAAATTCGGAGGGCTGGCTGACTGACTGGAAGAGATCAATATTTGTTCCCATTTTCAAGATAGGTGATCCAGTAGAATGTGGAAATTTTAGACAATTATCATTAATATATCAGATGCAAGCAAAATATTGCTGAATATCATCTAAAAAGGGCTGGAACAATATATTAACAGAGAACTTCCAGAAGTTCAAGTTGGACTTAGAAGAGGCCATGACACTAGGGATATCATTGATATCCAACGGATCCTGGCCAAAAGCAGGGGATACCAAAAGAATGTCTACCTGTGTTTTACTGACTATGTAAAAGTATTTGACTATGTGGATCACAAAACTTATGCCTAACATTGATAATAACAGAAATCTTAGAATATTTAATTGTTCTTACATGAAATCTATATCTAGACCAAGAAGCTTTCATCTGAATGGAACAAGGGAATACTGGTTTAAAATCAGGAAGGGTGTGAGTCATCCTTTCTCCATCCCTATTCAATCTGTTTGCTTAGTAAATAATTTGCCAAATTGATCTCTATGAAGAACAAGACTCATCAACAACCTGTGTAATGCTAAAAGTGAGGAGGACCTGAAGTGCTTGTTGCAGATGAAAATCTACAGCCTTCAACATGGATTCCCTCACAACATCAAGAAAACAAAGGTCTTTACCACTGGGCCAGTGGGCAACATCACGATAGGTAGAGAAAGGATTAAAATGGTCAGTGATTTCCTCTTAAATAGATCACTAATCAATATCCTTGGCACCAGTAGTTAGGAGATTAAAAAGACAGATTCTTTTATACAAGGCTATTGTCAAAGTTCTCTCCAAAATACTGAAGAACAATGATGTAAATTTGAAGACTAAGGTGTGCCTGATTTAATTCATGGTCTTTTCCGCTTCTGAGAGTTAGACAGTAAATAAGGATGACAGAAGAATTGATCTATTTTAGTTGTGTAGTTGAGACTATTGGATATCTTATGATGGACTGCCAAAAGAAGGAATAGGTATGTTCTGGAAAAGATGTAGTTGGAGTACTCCTTTGAGGCAAGGGTGACAAAATTTCATCTCTCATATTGTGGACATGTTGCTAGGAGAGGTTATTCCTTGTAAAAGGATATCATGCTTGTAAGGATGAATGGTCAGAAAAAGAGAGGAAACCTCCCACAAGATGCATTAACACGGTGACTAGAGCAATGGGTTCAAGGGATTCAGAGGTGGTGAGCACAGCACAGGATTGGATGAATTCTGATTTGTTGTTCTTAGGGTCACAATAAGAAGTACTCATATATGTTCTGTTGAGTACTTCTTAAGAACATCAATATCAACAAAATATATTGTATAACCTTATCACTCAGGCTTAACCATGTTATTGTTATTGTTGTTATTGTTGTGCATCACTGAGTCAACTTCTTCTTACAGCAACACATTGAACAACTGATCAGAAACTTGCCTTTTCCTGTGCCATTCTTATGATCTCTACTGTGCTGAAGTCCATTGTTGCAGTCAAGATGCCAATCTCATTCTGAGTCTTCCTCTCTATCTGACCTTCAGATTTTCCCATTGTGATCTCTTTATTAAGGCCTAGAGCTTCTTGACAACATGC
Source organism: Elephantulus edwardii (assembly GCF_000299155.1). Taxonomy (NCBI): domain Eukaryota; kingdom Metazoa; phylum Chordata; class Mammalia; order Macroscelidea; family Macroscelididae; genus Elephantulus; species Elephantulus edwardii. The sequence goes on along the minus strand of NW_006399758.1, from coordinate 29,032,741 downwards.
CCAAAGTATGTAAGATGAAGTTCCACTATCTTTACTCAAAGAAAAACTACCCTGGCTTCACATCTTCCAAAGTAGAGTTATTTGTTTGTTTGGAAGTCCATGAGAGTGCTTTTGGAGTCAACAGTATTCAATATTTTTCTCCAACCACAAAATTCAAAGGCAACAACTCTTCAGTTTTCCTTTGTAATTGGTCATTATCTATAAGTAGAGTTAATGTTTTCTAAGTAGGAATATGTATACAAAACTTTAAATATATTCCCATAAATTTGAAATAGTCTATGGTCAAATTGAAATTGGCATCAAGGATATAAAGAAATAACTTCTAAACACCTAATTATTGAGGCCCAATAATTCATACTGGAGAAAGTGGTATAGTAAGGGAGATAAAATGAACTGTTTCCTGAAAATTTTCTGAGCAAACTGGAGTAGGAAGTTGAGTGACCCACTTAATAGAGCTCCACTTATTTGGTACCCTGTTAAATGACATGCCTGCTTAATTGGAATAATGAGTAAGGCAATGACTTAGTTCAGTGCATCCAAATGACTCTTAATAACAGTTAACTGGCATGTCCATCTCATTTAAATGGAACACTTGGTCTTGTTTCTCAGCCTTGTTCCCAGGAGCTGACTCTGGAATTTACTTACATAAATGTCTTCAAGACAAGGTTTTCATTGTTTCTTCATAGCTAGGTCATGGAAACAGCTGAGAAAATTGTATCAGAGTTTTACTTTCTTTCATGGCTTCTTTATTATGTAATTGCACATTTGTCACTGAAAAGACAGAGAAATATACAAAGGTTAATGATATACTTAAGGGATTAAAAATAATATTCTCAAAAACAGCACTGATAAGCTTATGAGTTGCCTATTTTGCAGATGTAGAATTACACATGTGATGTCATATTCAGTTGTTATGCAAAAATTTGTTGATAATAATATTGTTCTTGTTGTTAAGTGCCATCGAGTCATAGACTCATAGCGATTCTATAAACAAAAGACCTGAACACTTGTATAATTTTCATCGTTTCTTCATCACAAGTATGACATAAAAAAAGTCAAACTCCAATGATTTAGTTTGAATTATTTCATTAAATGTTAACTTCCAGAAAACAGATACTTTACTAAACCTGCCTCTTTTGGCAAATAATCATTAAGTCTGCTGCTCTGGGATAAAACTATTATTCAATTAAAATACTACAAATAAAAATTTGGAAGAAAACCAAAAGATGTCAGTATGACCTACAATGTTCTTAGTATCTTCAACATTAAAGAGGGTAAAATACATGAAATACTTTACTGCTTTTTAGTGGTAAGTACATCTATTTCTAAGGAGATTTGGTGGTATATTGCATTATGCCCTACTATGCTTCTCAAAAGGCCACTGGTTCAAACCCATCACCTGCTCCATGGCTAGTCTTCTAAAGATCTATAGCCTTAGAAATCCAATGGTGGGTTGCTATGAATCAGAATCAACTCAGTGCCAATGAGGATAGATAGATAGATAGATAGATAGATAGATAGATAGATAGATAGATAGATAGATAGATAGATATTTCTATCTATTTATCTACCTACTTATCTACCTATATAGCAAAATTTTCCACTTTCACCATTTTAAAGGGTATAGCATAACAGCAATAAGTCTGAACTGTAACTGACTCCATGGCATTAGATCTCATTTCTCTCTCTTTTTTTAAAAAAAATGTAATTTTATGCAACAGTCACCACTAATTGAAAACAGAGACTCAAACAGGTATTTGTACATTACTGTTCAATGTAGTGCTACTTTAACAAAATGGAAAAAGGTCGAAACAACTCAAACATCTATCAACAGATGAATGGATAAGCTCTACCACTTTTAGTATATCACAAATAATTGCTGGCAGGATGGTAGACTAACATAGACTGCTGAATATCTTTTCTATATTCAACCCAGAGGAAGTAACAAAATCAACATGGAGACTGATGGATCTCTGATAAATTAATGCAAAATTTTTAAGAAATATTGTGTTTATGCCCCTTTGCTAGAGGGAAATAGTCCAGCAGTAGATAAAGAGACCTGAGGAGAGCTTTGCATTATATTTTCTCTTATCTACAGAGTACTGAGATGCTTATTGTTCTGCACATTAAAACTACGGAGAAAAATTAGCCACGTTAACCAGGCACAGATAGGTAAGAGTATGAATTCAGGTTGTCAAATCAGGGTAGACTTTCCTAAGGCAGATGCTAAGAGGACATTTGGTACATGTTTATTAAAGACAGATTTCTGTGAAAAGGGGGCAGAAAAAGTGGCATTAGAAGACAGAGATATCAAGCTGTGAAGCAGTCTTAATAAAGTTGGCCTGCCCAGAGGACAGTATAGAAGCGTAATATATGAGATATTCTGCAACAAATGAAATATTCCTACCATCAGTATGGACATTCAAGGAAAGGGCACGGCCTTGGACAGCTTTATGCTATTTTAAAAGCAGATTGTGAGTGGTATGTCTAAGTGATTATTATAATTGTCTAAAGGCAAGAAAGGTGGTGAGTGTGAACAGAATCTGCAGGTAGACTCACAGTTCCATAGCATTTCTCATTTAAGCCATAGCCTTTCATGGTCTCAGTACTAGAAAATAAAAATGAAAGACAGCTAATTAAAAAAAAAAAAAGCTTTACTAGATCAGGTTTTGTCAAGCTTGATACTAGTGACAGATGGGGCTGGATAATTTTCTGTTGTAAGATGTTATCTTTGGCGTTGTGGTAGGTATAGTGGTATTTCTAGTGTTCATTAAACAGGGAAAGACAGACATGATGAAGTAAGAGAGCTTAACCAGAGATTGCAAAGAGCAGCTTTAAAAAGACAGTTATAATGAAATGTGAAAAGACCAAGATGGAAAACCAAAAAGGAAGGAAAAAAAACCCAAAACTAAACTTATAAAGAAACCAACAGAAAGAATGTATTCCTCAAACTAAAATTTGGTGGGTGGACGGTGAGGGTAAAGGAAATGGTAAAGATCCAGCAGGGACTTGAAAAGACAGGGTAATAATGATGGGCGTAGTCTAGTGGGGACTCATTTTATAAAACATAATATATTGGGAGGATTCTATGAAACACAATGTGAGTGAATAGTGTGAATCACAAAGTATATAAACTTTAAGCAAACAAATATAAAATGAAAAATTGAAAAAGAACTGAAGATATTATTCGAGGTATACAGCATCACACTGCTAACCCAGACGTGGCACCTTTGTCAGTTTGAATTCAGCTGTGGCTTCTCCAGAAGAAAACGTCTCAGTGTCTACAGACAGTGGTCTAAAGTCAACAAAGGTGGTGAGTGTGAACAGATTCTGCAAGTAGACCCACAGGCCCATACCGTTTCATGTTCTAGCCCGAATCATTCATCATCTCAGTCCTAGAACATAAAAATTACAAAGACAACTATAAAAAAGCTCCACTATATCAGTTTGTCAATCCTGGCACTAGTGACATAAGCTGAATAATTTCCTTTTGGCAGATTTACAATCTTAAAAATCCAACGTTGAGTCAGCTGTGAGTGGATTCCTACTTAAGGAAAATGAGTGTATGTTTGTTGCAATATTGACAAATTCCATGGGCAAAGTATATAATGAATCAGAATATGCAGATTCATTGTATTAGGAAGATACTATCGAAGACGAATGGTACTAAAAAAAGAAGTCTAAGTTGCACGAAAGACATTGGTAAAAAGTAAAGTTACTAGAATTTATCTAATAGCTGTTAAGAAGTTTCAACAAATAGGAACAGTTCTGAATGTTCTCAAAAAGTTTTCCAAAAAATTTGGAAGACAGCTACCCAGCTAACTGATTGGAAGAGGTCCATATTTGTGGACAATCCAGCAGAACACAGAAATTATCAAAAAATTTCACTAATATAATATGTAAGTAAAATCTTCCTATGTTGTTGTTGTTGTTATGTGCCGTCGAATCATTTGAGACTCATAGCAACCCTATGCACAACAGCCCTAAACCCTGCTCTGTCCTGCGCCAACTGCACTGCTTCTGACACACCCATTCCGATTACCCCAGTCACCGAATCAATCCCTGCGCTGTCTCTCCACCCTCCCAAGCATGATGTTCCTCTCCAAGGACCCGTCCCTCCTGGCAACATGTCCAAAGTATGTCAGACAAAGCCCCAGAATCCTTGCCTCCAAGGAGTAGCTTGGTTTAATCCTCTCCAAGATGAATCTGTTTGTTTTTCTGGCAGTCCATGGTACATTCCGTACTCTTCTCCAGCACCACAGCTCAAAGGCATCCATTCTCCTTCTATCCTCCCTAGTCATTGTCCAACTCTCTGATGCATAACAAGCGATTGCAAAGACCATGGCCTGTATCAGGCGCACCTTAGTCTCCAGAGAGACACCGTTGCTCTTGAGTACTTTAGAGAGGTCCCTAACAGCAGACTTTCCCATCGCGATACGCTTTTTGATTTCCTGAGTGCTGGTGCCAAGAGTGTTGACTGTGGAGCCGAGCAAACTGAAGCTGTGAACAATCTCAATCTCTTCACCATCCATCCTGATGCTGCCATTTGGTCCAGTGGTGAAAATCTTTGTCTTCTTGACATTATTTTAAAATGGGAGGAGCAGAACTGTCAGAATAGGCCATGGGATGAATAATATCATTGCTAATATTAAATACATCTTGACTGAAAGTAGAGAATACCAGAAAGGTTTGTGTTTGTATTTTATTGATTAAAAAAGGCATTCATCTATACAGATCATAACTTACGATAACTCAGATAAGTGCTTCAATATGGACTAGTTACTATTCAACATAAACTTGGGCATGTAGTCAGAAGGGCCCAGTCCTTGGAGAAAGATATCCTTCCCGGAATAGTAGATGATCAGCAAGAGATAGGAAGTCTTTCAGTGAGATGGATTGATGCAATGACTATAATGATGGCATTGTGACATAATGGAGATTTTTCAGGTGATGCAGGCTAGGTCAAGGCTTCAATTTGTTGCACGTAGTGTTGCTATGTGCATAATTAACTCTATCAACAACAATAACCACTTCTGCACTGGGTCATATATCCTTTCCCTTCCAAAACATTACTCTGCAACTTTCCCCTCTCTCTTAAATCATCAAGTCTTTTATTCTATTCTATCTCTTCTATCACTACAAAAACATATTAGAACACTACGCATTCTCTAATAAAATTCTCTCTAGCACCAAATCCTACTCTCTTTTGGTTACAACTACTACTCCATTATTGATGTTATTATTAGTGAGCTATACCTCACAGGGACTCTGTGAACAAGAAAGCTTAGCCTTGTCCTATCCTGTGCCTTTCTCAGAATCTCTGATATGCTGAAGCCCATTGCTGTCGCCACCGCAAGAATCCATTTTGTTGAAGATATTCCTCTCTTTTGCTCACTTTCTACCTTTCCAAGCACAGTTTCTTTTCCAGGGACTGACCCTCATCCCTCGCCCCCGACAACATGCCAAGGAGAAGTAAGATGAAGTTTTACTGTCTTTGCTTGTAGGAAGTGGTTGCACTTTCTCCAAACAGACTTACTTGTTCTTTGACCAGTCATGTGATAGATACTCAATACTCTTCTCCAACACCATAATTCAGAGGCATCAATTCTTCTTCTGTCATCCTTATTCACTGTCTAACTTTCATGTGTATAGGAATTCACTGAAAAGATCATGATTTGGATTAGGTGCACTTTAGTCTTTAAACTGATATCATTGTAGTTTAGCTTTGGAGACACTTTTGACAGCACCTTCTCCCAATGCAGAACATCTTTTGTGCTTCTACTTTGTACACATAAATTAAAAATAAGTGAAAGCCTTTAGAAAGAAAAACAAACATAAACATTTCCTTGACTTAATAATCTATATTTATGGTCAACATTGTTTGTCTCAACCACTTTATCTGAACCATTGGTATTTCTTGTACTGAGCTATGCAGTCATCAGAATAGTGTTTATTACAGGCATATATGGCTTCTCGTTTGCTCAAAACAATGGCTGGTCTTCAGTCTTATCTCACTTAACCAATGTGCAATATTTGACTCATCTTCACTTGACTTTAAGGACATTATTCACCTTTAGTTCTCTCATCTCATAGTCTACTATGAGGCTGTTTTTCTAAAGGGCACTCTCAGAAGTTAACTACTTTTTCTATGTACAATCACTCCCCTGTGACTTTAAATACTGACTATATGTTAACTAAATACAGGCTATCTGCTTTTTACTCCAGGCCCACATATTTAGCTGTCCAGTCAACATCTCCATGGCTGGCTTTATAAAGCATCGCAATCTTAACGGAACTCTTCTTGATCGCCCCCTGTAATCTCCAAATCGCACTGCCTGTTTTGCTCACCCCGTGTCAGTTCCTGTGACATGACTCATTCAGTGAATCATGACTTTTAAAAAATTAGCAAAGGAATAAAAAAAAAATCTCAACTTATAGTGGTTTTCTTTTTAACTTATCACAAAGTTTCCTAAGTCAGCAAAGACTTCTTTCTCTCTCACTGTCATCAAGTTAGTACAGTTCCAAGTCCAAGCTAACCAGCCATGTGATTTCCAAAGCTGTAAATTGCCTGAGGAGAATGTTCATCTTTCATCCACAGAGCAGCTACTGTATTCAAACTGTCAGAGAACCATAGCCTCTGGGTGAACAGATAAACTCTATAAAGACTACCCACCAAAGCCCCTTAGCCAAGAGTTAGTCCAGCAAAAACTCAAGTATATAAATTTTGTAAAAAAAAAACAACAACAACACAAAACAAAGAAACAAAACTGTTGCTGTTATTATATAAAAAATATACTCCAGGATATACCCATTTCCCAACAAATCTCCTGCCATCGCTTTATTCAAATCACCATCAACCTGTATCTGGGCTGTTGCACCAAAGTTCCAACTACTCTTCTGTTTCTGTGTTTGCCCTACTTCTTAAAATTTTGTTCTAAAACTATTAGATGCCTTTGAGACGAGTAAGAGTTATAGTGACTCTTTGAACAACAGACTCTATAAACAATAGGACCTAAGTCCTGTCTTGTCCTGTACCATCTATATCATCTCTGACACACTTGAGCCCATTAATACAGTCATTCTACCAATTCATCTTGCTAAGGGTCTTTCTCTCTTTTGCTTACCTTCCACCTTTCCAAATGATATATCTTTCCAGTGAATAGCCTTTCCTAGCAACATGTCTAAGGTACAAGAGACAAAGATTCAACATCTTTGCCTATAAGGAGTACTCTGGCTGTGCTTTTTCTAAGACATATCTGTTCTGGTTTTGATAGTCCATATTCAGTACTCTTCTCTGTAACAGAACTCAAAGGCATTATTTCTTCTTTTGTCCTCTTTCTTCATTGTCTATCTCAAAGTATAGCAGATGACTGAATGATCATGCTGACTAAATAACAGAAGACCATGACCTGCCTGAATCATATGTGCCTTAATCTTCAAATCGACACCACTGCTCCTCAGTATTTTATAGAGGTCTTTGAGAATGACTTGCCCAGAACAATATGTCTCCTGACCTTCTGACTACTGGCACCAGGGATGTTAACTGCATATCCAAATAAGATCAAATCATTGCAAGTTATAATCCTTTCTCCATCTGTCGTGATTTTGCCCATTAGTCCAGTGGTAAGGAATTTTGTTTTCTTGATTTTGAGATACAATCTATATTGAAAGCTGTAGTTCTTGATCTTTGGGAGTGCTTCAAATCCTTTTCATTTTCAGCAAGCAAGGTTGTGTCACCTACATAATGCAGGTTGTTGATGAGTCTTTCTGCAATACTGATGCTACATTCTTCTTCATAGAGTACAGGTTGACAAATCATCTGCTGAACAAACAAATTGAATAGAGATGAAGAAATGATACACTCCTGATACACTCCTTTCTGATTTTCAGCCAGTATATGTTCCCTTGTTCCATTTGGACAGTAACTTTTTGTTCAAGGTAAAGACTAAGGTGCACCTAATCCAAGCTATGGTCTTCACAATTACCTCCTATGACTAAGGATGACAGAAGAATTGATGCCTTTGATTTGTAGTTCTGGAGAAGAGTCTTGAACTTGGACAATGACTAAGGATGACAGAAGAAGAATTGATGTCTTTGAGTTGTGGTGCTGGAGAAGAGTCTTGAACATACCATGGACTGCCAAGAAAACAAATAAAAAAGATCTGTCTTGGAGAGGATGAAACCAAGTTTTTCCTAGGTGGCTAAGATTTTGAAGCTCCATATCACATACTTTTGGCATGTGGTTGGGAGAGACCAGTCCTTGGAGAAGGACATCATGCTCAGAAGGGTGGAGGGATAACACAAGAGGGGAAGAACTCAGATGAGATGGACTAATACAGTAACTAAGGAAATAGGGATTGATGTGTCAGAGTCAGTGAGAGTGGCTTAGGACAGGGCAGGCTTCAGAGCTGCTGTACATAAGAGTCACAGGCGACTTAACAGTACATAACAACAACAATGGATTTTGTATAAGTACATTTAGTTTACTGGAATTCACAGTCGTCTCAATTACCACAGTATGTTGTGATTCAAACAGTCAAATGCCTCTACATAGTTAAAACACAGAAAGACAAAAGGAGCTGTACTCGCCTAGTGGTAAGGAGCTGTGCTGCCAACCTGAAGGTATGTGGTTTGAATCCACCAGCTCCTCCCACGAAAGATTTACTGCATCTGAAAACTCACTGAAAGGTCAACTATGAGTCAGTTCTGACTAGACAGAATAAAATAATAATTCTAAAAGCAGATGATAAAAATTTGCTTTTAAAATCGTTATCACATAACTTCTTAAAGTCCTCCAAAGTCTTCATTTCCCAGAATAAATGCAAAATGTTTTCCTTTAAATACTGTGGTCTGAAAACCCCTCTGAATTCTGATACCTCTCTGATTTTTTTTATACTTTTTTTCTCTATCTAAATCCTTTTAACCTCATAATTTCTACCATAAGGTCTTTGATCCTGATATTTTCTATGTCTTCAATGTTCTTCATCCAGCAGCGGCACTTAGTTTTCTTTCTCCCTCTGATCACCATATAGTCTATACTATGTATTGTCATTTGATTTTATAATTCAACCTCAAATAACATTTCTCATGGCCTTTATATTTTTCATTTTTTTTCTTAACTCTCAACAGCACCTTGCATATTTATATTTACTTATTTCCTGTATTTTACCTTTAGAAAATAATTTCAATGAAAAAAACAGCACCTGCCAGGTTTACAGTTATAGATTCAACATCTAAAGCACATTGTTAAATAATGACAATAATTAAAAATTGTTATATCAATGAACATATTCACAGTTAAAAAGTTCATAGTTGTTGAGTTTCGTTGTTTTTTAATATGCATGTCATTACAATAATTACACATTTAAATGAATTACACTGATATCCAAAGGCTTCAGAATTAAGAGGATGTGCTGTATGTATTTAATATTATTAGATGCAATGAATTATATATGTGTATAATAAAATGGATAGATTTTAAGTATACATTATTGAATAAAAAAATAAGTGAAATGCATCCATGGAGTAGTTACATAAATTGAAAACATTTAAAGCCATATTTTATAAAAAATATATCTTAAAAAATTTATATTAAAAAAGAACACAAACATGATTATTATTGCATATTAGTGTGCTGCTGGACCAGTGGTAGGAAAAGGAGGGAAAAAATAAAGAAATGGAATAGCTATATATGGAAGATGATTATAGTGCTGTGACCTCACATGAGATTATCCCAAACCTTCATCTAAGTTCACCAACTGCTACAAATAAAGAGCCAGTTGTTAGAGTGAATTATGTTAGACTTTAACTTTATGCAACACTATCATTCATGTTTGTTCATACTTACTGCCTTAAAAGCAGCTAGCTGATTACTGTCAGGCTTGCTGTAGAGCGGAAAAGATGTACACGCACACAAAAAAATGCCCCAAATTCTCCCAGACTAAAAAAAATTCTACCTAGAAATCCCCATTCTCTTTAGACCCCAAAGGACACTTTGAATCTAAAAATTAAAGAGATGTCTTTAAATGAAAGGAAAAAAAAAACCAAAAAAACAAACCCACAAAACTTTGTTTAGTTTCCAGTTGGCAAAAAGCCATCCAAATTGAGTATAATTAGTAAGATAAAATGAAATCTGAAACTGAAACCAAAAAAGGAATTAATTATTACTAATCCTGCCTACTTCCAAAATGTGCTTGACTGAGCTATGATAAAGCAAATGTAGAATACACTAAAAAATAAAGTACATAATAAAGAAAATTCACTGCATATTTGGCATCAGAAATAAACTGGAGGCTTACTACAGTAAGGGGAGTTTAAGAAGGTCTGTAATGACTGCAGGTACAGGTCCCTTAATGTCCACTGTACATTCTGTGAAATAGGGCCTATAATTTGGGTGCTATGTGAACACCATATTCAAGCCTCATGGGAGTCTGCTTTGGGTCCTCTTCATTGCTTTGCTGCCACTGTAGTAGCTCCAGCAGCAGAGGTTGTGAGAGCGATGGGGGCTGAGAGGGCAGGGGTATGAGTGGAGTAGACTGAGAGGGAATGAGTGAGGACAGAGCCAAACAAGTCCAATTTACCTGCTGTCCTCCTCACCTGAGCCCCACGAGTCATCCAGGCCCTGTGATCTTCTACCCTGGCCACTTGTTCACCAGGCAAAGCTCAGAGCTCATCCTTTGCCAGCCTTATCTATCCACACTCTTATGATCCAGTGCTGCACGAGTTTGGGATTGGGGTGTGTAGAACCATTCTTAACACAAGCATATGCACAAACACACACACACACATACACACACACACACAGAGACACACACAGACACACACACACACACACACACACACACACACAGAGAACCTCATTGCGTCAAGTCAGAGCCAACCCTTCAGTGGATTTCCAAGAAACCTCACTGAAAGAGGTTGTCTGTCATTCTCTCACAGAGCAGTTGGTGAATTAAAACCATTAGGGCATCTCCCTATAGCTACATCACCAGAGCTTCCAAAACCAGTTGTTGTTGTTGTTGATTGCCTTGGAATAGAGCATGACTCATAGTGACCCTATGAACAAAAGGCCTGAAGTTCCTCCACAATCATGGACATTTATCAAAGTTCATAGAGTTTCCAGAGGAAGGAAGTAGATGTCACTCCTGCTTCAAAAACCAGTAAGAAGAAATAATATTAAGGAGAGCTGCTTTTTCATTAAAAGAAAAAATCCCTGTGGGATCTCAGATGCTTAGATGCTTATCTAGTCAGACATCTCCAAGTGCATGTTAAGTAATGCATACCTGTGTATAAATGTGTGTGATTTGGTAAACAAAACAAGAGCACTTATCAAGAAGAATATCCAAAAGTAGTCTATAAATCAATCCTAAAGGAACTAGAAAGAAAAGTTAAAAATAGTTTAGAGAAACTAGTTTAAATTGGTAAAGAAATATCACCAACAATTACAGAAAGGCTTTGGGGGAAAGCACTTTCTGAAGACTGTCAAGGACTGCAGCCTTCAAAGTGGATTGAATCTCAACATCAAGAAAACAAAGATTCTTACCACGAAGGCAATTGGCAGCATCATTATGGATGGTGAAGAGACTGAGATTGTTAACAGTTTTAGTTTGCTTGATTATACAATCAACACTCTTTGTACCAGCAGCCAGAAAATCAAGACACAAATTATATTGGGAAAGTCGGCTGTTAGAGACCTTTCCAGAGTATTGAAGAGCGACTATGTAAAGCTGGAGACTAAGGTGCACATGATCCGGCCATAGTTTTCGCAATTGCATACTATGCATCAGAAAGCTAGACAGTGACTAGAGAGGATAGAAAGAGAATTGATGCCTTTGAACCGTTGTGCTGGAGAAGAGTGTCTCTAGGAGAACAAACAGGTTTATCCTAGAGAGGGTTAAATCAGGCTGCTCCTTGAAGACAAGTATTCTGCAGCTTCATCTGACATACTCTAGACATGTTGCAAGGAGTCCTTGGAGAGGAACATCATGTTTGGGAGGGTGGAAGGACAGTGCAGGAGAGGAAGACCCTCAATGGGATGGATCAATTCAGTGATTGGGGTAATGGGAATAGGTGTGTTGGAGACAGTGAGGTTGGCACAGGATAGAACAGGGTTTAGGGCTCTTGTACATAGGGTCACTATGAGCAACAAGAAACTCTATGGCACATAACAACAAACAACAACATGAGGAAAACAAAGCCTTCTACATTATTAATGTTCAACCCTCTGATATAGATCAATTTCATTTCAGACATCTCTAATATCCAATTAGTACAATGATTAAATCCAGAATATATCTGGACTAATCATTGATATATCAATGATTCCCAGTGGTAATTGTGGATATAACTGTGTCAGATAGCATGACATAAAGCCAGCTCAGTGAGCATTTCTTGCAAGTATGGTCAATATATTTATTAAAAAGTAAATCCTTTTTATTATGAAATAATAAATATGGAAGATGCTGCTTTCATATTTCTTTAAAAGCATCCACTGTAAATGTTTTAACTAAAATTCAATAGCCTTATATAAAAATTCAAATGTATTAAAAATTTGTGACTACATACATACTCCACATATATATTTGTGAATGTATGTACGTGTATGTATGTGTTTGTGCATGTGTATATAGAGTTTTTTGCTTCATATGAAATTAAGTGTTGGAACTGTTGATATAGAGCATCCATTTGGCTTCTACAACATTCCTACCTCATGACTAGTTAGGCCAACAGTGAAGAGAAGTTTTGTGGAAGCCATTTTTTTAAGGGAAAAGTCCTCAAAGAATTAAATTGACAGCATGACTTCAAAACTTACACAAATAAATAAAAACTCCAAACATGAATATTTGTAGGTGAAGCTGGCAGCAATATATTTTAGTTTTTAATTTAGAGGCTTTGAATTCTGTAAAGAGTAGTTTTTTGCAGTTTTGTTGTTCATATCATTTGAATACATGCATGGCTGGCTAATGAGTGAGATGTGTGGTAATGATCATGGTATTTTAAATTTCTTTTCAATTTATTTAACTATGTAAAAAAACTCACTTGCAGAACACAAACCATTATTTTTTTAGGAAAAATGTCTTAAAAATTAAAACTCCTGGCAGGGGCTGATTATGTTGTTATATGCCATCAAGTCGCCTGTGACTCATAGCGACCCTATTTACACAGTCCTAAACCCTGCTCTATCCTGTGCCAACCTTACTGTCTTCAACACAACTACCCCCTATTAAGCCAGTAACTGAATCAGTCCATCTCATCCAGTGTCTTCCTCTCTTTTGCTGTCCCTCCAACCTCCCAAGCATGATGTCTCGCTCCAAGAACTGGTCCCTCCTTGCGACATGTCCAAAGTATGTCAGGGGCTGATTATAGAAATGGAAAATATTTTTTTAAGTTCATAAAGAACAATGCTACTAAGTCATAAAACAAAAGTCTCATGAACACATCACATGGAGTGTTTGTGTTCATTTATTCGAGTCCTTAAGAAGTTCTTAAAATATGTTCCTTGTGGTAAAATGTATTTCATCACTAACCTGGTTGGCAAGAGAGTCAGAGGCATAGGTTTTGTCGTACAGGTTTTTTTTAAATTGGGTTTCTTCTACTACTCATCAAGAAAGCATGCAGAGTATGTAGAGAATTTCACTGTTAGCACAAAATTATTGGTCTCTGGCTATCCAATTCCACCAGCAGCTCTGAGAAAAATGGGAAATATTCTCCAGTGAAAGTTACAGCTTCAGAAACCCACTGGAGTGGCCACTTTGAATTAGTTCCACTTTGAATTTAATTGGATTTCAATAAATTTAACATGTGACTCACCATCAATTGTATTACCTTGTTCAAATTATTACACATTTATGTGCCACTGAGTTGGATGTGCAAGTCCATATTCAATAGCCACCAGAGTTCCCCCTAAAACACTTTAAGAATATACCTATTGTTAAATTTTAAATAGTAGCCATATTGTGCTATTCAGTAATCAACAATGCTTTTCTATTTAAATTTAACTTTACCACTCTCTCATATTCCCCTGATCTTTTGCAAAATGGTATTTAATTATTATAATGATGACGATGTCGATGGTGATGATGATGATGGTCTTCAGTAACCATGGGATCTGCATTCACATAGTCAATCATCCTTAATCAACTGTGGATTTAAAATAATCTGGTGAGTTGGGGAATGAAATTAACTGACCAAAACCATCCCTCAAAGGCTAAAGGGAACTGTGAAGAATTACTTCTACAGCATTAACATTTTATTAGCTATTATAATTAATCTAGAAATTATTTAAAGGATATTGGAAGATGTGCACAGGTTATATACAAATATTATAATATTTTAATGGTATTTGAGGATTGGTATATCTTAGTATCAATAAGGGTCTTGAAACCAACCCTTTGAGTATATTAAGAAATTACTGTACTGTAATAATAACTTCCTTTTTCTAATAAAGCAATTAAATATATGTCAGATTTGCTATAGTAGCTTTTAATCCACTCATCTATGTATGTTACTTCAAATTATCCATATCTGGATTAATTTTTTGAGCCAACACGTTACTGTTTAATAGAAGGAAAACTAATAGAAAGAAAAGTGTCTTGTTATTGTTTTCATATGCTACACGTCTACTGCTACTCAGAGAAAATCCTATTCTCAATAACTCTGAACCTGACCTATCCTGAGCCAATTTTTCTGTCTGTGACACATCTACTCCCATTACCACAGTTACTGTGTCAGTCCCACTCATCCAGGATCTTCCTCTCCTATGCTGTCCCTTCACCCTTTCAAGCATAATTTCCTTCTTTAAGGACTAGTCCCTTCTGGCCATGTCCAAAGTATGTCAGACAATGTTTCAAGATCCTTGCCTCCAAGGATCAACTTGGTTTCACCCTCTCCGGGGTAAACTTGCTTATTCTTTTGGCAGTCCATGGTTTGTTCAATACTCTTCTCTAGCGCCGCAATTCAAATACATCCATTCTTCTCCTTTAATTCTTAATCATTCATTGGATCAGACACACATTATTCTCTAGATTGATACCAATAGCTCTTTAGCACTCAGAAGTCCCTAACAGCAGATTTTTTAATGTAATTTGTCTTTTGATATCCTGACTGCAGGTGCTGAGAGTGGTGATTGTGGAATTGAGCAAGCTGAAACTGGTAACCTTAATCTCTTCAACATCTTTCATAATGCTGTGAATTGGCCCAGTGCTGAGAATCTTTGTCTTCTTGATGTTGAGCTTCAATCAATATTGAAGACTACAATCCTTGACTTTCCATAGCAAATGCCTCAGGTCCTACTCACTCTCAGTAAGCAAGATTATGTCATCTGCACAACTCAGGTTGTTAATTAGTCTTCTCCCAATTCTGATGCCACACTCCTCCTCATAAAAATTAAGCCTCTTGAATAATCTATTCTGCATATAGATTGAAAGGTATGAAGACAGGATATACCCCTTACACATTCCTTTCTTGATTTTGTACCACAGTGTTTCCTTCCATGTTTCCTTCAGTGCTTCTCTCTGAAGACTGCTTCCTGGTCCAAGTAAAATTTTCACACAAGCACAATCAAATGTCTTCGGCGAAATAAAATCAGAATTATTTTCTAAAAAATTAGAAACAAAAGTCTGCTTTCAAATCATCCAAATTCAAACCAGTGGAGTTAAAATATATATTTGGAAAGTGTAAGAAATGAGGACTTTCTGATAAAGCTTAACATATTAACTAAATACCAAACCAAACACGTCGTTTTCCAGTCTATTTCAACTTATAGTGATCCTGTAAGACAGAGTAGAACACTCCTGTAGGTTTCCAAGTCTTAAATCTTTATGGAAACAGATGGATTCTTCTCTTGAGTAGGAACTGGCAGATTCAAATTGCCAGGTTTTCAATTAGGAGTGTAGGGCTTCAATAACGATGTTACTAAATCTCTTCAAACTATAGAAGGAGAAAAATTACTCTTTTTTTAAATGACTCTTTTGAATTATCCATTAGGTCACAAAATTTACATTTACCTATTATTATATTTAATTTTGCATTCAAAATGGAGAATAACCAATGATGATAAAAGAAGAATCAATGCCTTTGAGTTGTGGTTCTGGGGAAGAGTGTTGAGCATACTGTGAACTGCCAAGAGAATAAACAACTTCGTCCTGGACAGGGTGAAACCAGCTGCTCTCTTGAGGCAAGGACTTTGAAACTCCTTCTCACGTACTTTGGGAACGTGCCAGAGGCAACAGTGCTTGGAGAGGGATATTCTTGGAAAAGTGGAGGGACAGTGCAAGAGAGGAAGAACCAGGATTGACTCAGTGACTACAAAAATGGGATTAGGTCTGTCGGAGACTATGAGATTGGCTCAGGATAGGGCAGGGTTCAGAGGTAATGTACATACAGTCGCTATGAGTGGCAGGTAACTTGAAGGCACACAATAGGTGACCTGAAGGCACATAGTAACTACATTAAAACTCAAAATTTTTTTCCTTCTATGTTAGCTACAAAGTTGATATACATTGTGCTTCACACTTCATTCACTGTATGTTTCATACAACCATTCTCATGTATTATGATTTATAAAATTAATCACCATTGGACCTTGCCTATTCTTACCCTGTCTCCTGAAAAAACTCAGAAATCTTTGTTGTCAAGTTGGCTCTGAATCTTAGCAACCCTCCATTGTGTTCCTGAGGCTGTAAATCACAAAAGATGTCCCTCTTCCTCCCTCAGAGCACTTGGTGGATTTGAACTACTCGAGATGAGCTAGCAGTGCAATTCACAATGGATTAAAACACCCGAACTCCCATCATTTTCAATTACATGTATAGGATTGAATAAACCACCGTAAGGGGGGGGGCAGGAAGCTTGTTTACATATATCAAAGAAGCACAAAGAACACAATCTAGGTTTACTTGCCTTCAAAGATGAAAGATATTTGTTCAGATTTACCTATGTTTAGGCACATCTAACTGGTATAAACTAATATCACTTAGTAGCATTACTCACCATGAGCTAGAGTAAAATGAGTATCTCTACTCACTATAAGAATGAAATTTTAAGGTTTTGTTTATTGTAGGGTCAGATATGAAGTGGTTCTGACTCCATGGCAATAAGTTGAGATTTTGTTGGGTTTTCTAAAATGTAAATAACATTTTCCTTTTATCTTATGTATCAATTTACTTATTTTTTGCTTTTCAACAGGCTGCCATTATTAAGTTATTGCAATATAACAAACGGACTGCCAATACTCAAATAATGAGAAAGCAGTCTAGCTTTCTAGGCAAACACATAGTGCAGTTTCGCCAATAACAGAAGGGAGCTATACAACAATGAAAATGGCTTTCTCTAGCAATATGTGTCACTCAAATATCTTATTAATTTTGTGCCTTACCTAGTGCATAAGGGTGTCATTAAGATTAGAGCCCATTGGATAATTTTAAATTCATAAGTTTCTCTGAGTAAAGGTCCTGTATAAATTTTAAATAGCAATAATAATGATAATGATGAAATTATTATTCTAATCTCCCTCTTGCACATGCTGTAAGTAATTCTCAGCCACTTTATGACTGCGCTGTGTGCATACACAGCCACGGAGGTGTTTGGGTATGGAATTCCCTTTGAAATCAATGGGAGCTCAGCAATCAATTCTCTTCAGCAGGGGACTGGACTGGAGGGGAAAGAAGAGGAAGAAAGAGAAATAGCTTGGTGAAACTGATTGACTCAGACCAAAAAGAGAAAAAAGAATCCCTTTTGATGATTTCAAAGTTAAGTAAAAAGAGCAAGCTTGCTTTTCTAATGTAGTAATTAAATTCTAAGTATTTTTATACATATTAAATCAAACACATAAATTATTGTTAATTCAAACTCCTCCATTTTTAAATAAAATCCAAAATATATTCATTTATATGACTTGCAAGTTCCTAAATCTTATTTCTTATTTTATTATATATTCTCTAAGTTATAGTTTTAAATATCTTTTGTGTCTGCTGAAGATAGTTGATAAAGTAGTATTGAGAAGATATATTGTGTCAAATAAAAGACTTTTGACGTTGTTGAGAACTACATCAGCACCTGTGGGCAAAAAAAATACAAAATGGTTGCCTTCAGAAAAGATCTGATTAAATATACTTTCTTATCATTTAGTTAAAAGCACAATAAGGTCATGAGTAATACTAGGAAACATGATGCAAGATACAGGGAAAGGCAACTTTATGAACTGCTACTCATACAGCTTAAAAGCTCTCTCTCTCCTCTAAATTTATCATCAGACTCTGTAGTTACCCCAGAGATGGAAACCATATTTATAGAAACAATCTTCTTCAGATTCTTTAAGATAAGAGGGTACAATCCGCCACCTACAAATTTATAGTTTACTCAGCCAGTCTGTAACCATGGAAACAGATTGACCATTTACACAGAGCTAGTTCTTATGATTTGAACCTTGCTTCTCTGCCTTGAAAACTGCTAACAATATAATCTGATTACTTTGTCTAAGAATTCATTATCATTCAACCAACCAACCAACCAACCAGCCAATCAAGAATGTATATTGAAAAGTTCTGGCTACATTATTGTACAAAAGTGTAACAAATTTCTTTAACAAAATCATCTCTTATTGGGAAAAAATAAAGAAAGACTGCATCAATAGGGCTCTTGATTCTGTGCCATCTGCCCACATTGTTTTCTACTTTTTTTATTTTACACTCTATTGTCCTCTGTATCCTTGAACCTACAAATATTGAGTGCTAAGTAAATGTACTTTACAATTATGACTTAATACCTTCTTAAGGTTTCACAAAAATATGTGAAGAGCAATAACTATTGATAATTCATATATAAGATTCCTTGATCTTATATAAAATTACCTTTTTATTTGTTATTAAAAATAAATATAAGCAGGTACTACTTTTGAACATTTCACAGCTTAAAGTAAAATCTCACATGTATTGTTGAAATTGACTCTAAGAATAAGTGCAGCAATAAATGAATGGAAATCCAAATTCTCTGTAAATGTTCATTAAAATTATTAAAAATAAAAAAGAATAGCCAACAGGAAGACATCAGTGTTACCATATGAACAGAGAAGAGATGAGGGTGAAAAATTTCAAAATGATAAAAAATAAATAAGCAGTTTTGAAAGACTCAGGATTCATATTTTTTTCCCTTTTAAACCTGATTCTTCCGTTTATAACGGCCATTAATCATCTCCTCATAATGTATTGAACATGACTGGACTTCCCAATGAATCATGCTTCTCAAAAATAAAAGTTTCTTCCCTCAGATACCTTTAATTAAATATAATTTATTACATCCATAAGGTCTCCTAAAAATTTCAAAAATGTAAACTGTAGTATAGGCTAAGTAACAAAGAAATAAAGATATCTAAAATTTCAATCCATGTTATCAATTACTGTCCAGTGACTATAAATCATAGTAACAGTAGGACCAACATTTCAAAACCTCACCCTTTCCTGGGCCGTCCTTACAATCTCCTTTATACTGTAGCCTGTTGTTATTGTCACTGTGTCAATTCATCATTATGAGATCCTAGGATGTTGGTTTTTTCCAAGGACTGAAACCTCTTAACAATATACTCAGAATATGTGAGATGAAGGTTTACAATCCTTGCCTCTAAATAGTCTAGGGTTGTACTTCCCCCAAGATAAGTTGGGTTGTTCTTCAGACATATTCAATGTTCAACAATACTACAATTTTTGGCATCAATTATTTGGTCTTCTTTATCCATTGCACAATTTTCAAATGCATGTGATGCAATTAAAAATGTCATGGCTGGGTCAGGGATACCTTAATCTTTAAAATGATATCCTTGCTCTTTAGCATTTTTTTTTCCAACTATACAACCCACTTCAATGCCTGCAGTGTACAAGCAAAGAGGCAAGACAATGGTTCAGGGCTACAGTTTGCTTTGGCATGGCCCTTCAGCATTTTGAAGAGGTCATTGACAGCATATTTAACCAATGCAACATGTCTTTTTATTTTTGAATGCTGCTTCTACGGATGCATTGATTGTAGAGCTACATAAAATGAAATCATTAACAAGTTGACAATCTTTTCTCTATCTATCATGTTCTCTAATGATCTAGTGGTGAAAATTTTGGTTTTCTTTTTATTGAAGTATAATTCTTATTGAAGTCTTCTCTGTACTTACGGGGATAAGACAACCCTGCTTGCTGAAACTGAGGAGAGCCTGAAGCACTAGCTGCAGAAGGTCAAGGACTGCCACCTTGAATATGGATTGAAGCTCAACATCAAGAAGACAAAGATGCTCACCACTGGGTCAATTGGCAGCATCAATATGGATGGTGAAGAGATTGAGAGAGTTAACAGATTTAGTTTATTTGGTTCCACAGTCGACACTCTTGGTAACAGCAACCAGGAAATCAAAAGACTAATTGCAATGGGAAAGTCAGCTGTGAGGGACCTCTCAAGAGTACTGAAGTGCAACGACATCGGGCTGGAGACTAAGGTGCACCTGATCCAGGCTATAGTCTTTGCAATTACTTGCTATGCATCGGAGAGTTGGACAGTGAATAGGGATTATAGAAAGAGAATAGATGCCTTTGAGTTGTGGTGCTGGAGAAGAGTGTTGAATATACCATGGACTGCTAGGAGAACAGACAGGTTTGTCCTGGATAGGGTGAAGCCAGAATATTCCCTGGAGTCAAGGGTTTTGAAGCTTTGTCTGACATACTTTGGTCATGTTGCAAGGAGGGACAGGTCCTTGGAGAGGGACATCATGTTTGGGAGAGTGGAGGGACGGTGCAGGAGAGGAAGACCCTCAATGAGATTAATTGATTCTGTGATTGGAGTGGTAGGAATGAATGTGTTTGAGATGGCAGGATTGGCACAGGATAGAATGACATTTAGGACTCATGTACATAGGGTTGCTATGAGTCACAAATGACTCGATGGCACATTAACAACAACAACAGCAACATGGTGGAAAGTGTCTAATGGAGCTCCCTTAATTAAAAGAGGCTTGGAAGCAGGAGTGGCATCCACTTCCAAAATAACTTGCCTATGGAAGCTCTATGAACTTAGAGAAAAGATGAAAGTTTTCCGTGTTCAAAATTTTCGTTTATAGGGTCGCTATGAGTCTTCTACAACTTGACTGCACTTAACAACAAGAACAACATAGAGATAAATCTACCTATAAAATAATCTTGACACTTTTATATTATCATAATGAAGATATAGTTGGCATTTTGGAAAGATTAATTCCTTAATAATCTTACAATACTCTAAGTTGAGTGGTATTTCTTTAAAAGTCATATTCTTTTTAAAGTGGCATTACAGTCTTTCTAACAGAGGAATTATTTTTAAAGTGCCAAAGCATAGAAAGAAAAATGAAGAATAATATGCTTGTTCTCATTTTTATTGAAAGATATTAAAAATGAAATTGTATCCTATTCAAACTTTGCTGTTTATAGTGAAAACTGAATTCAGGACAGTATTGCCAGA
Organism: Elephantulus edwardii; assembly: GCF_000299155.1. Lineage (NCBI taxonomy): Eukaryota > Metazoa > Chordata > Mammalia > Macroscelidea > Macroscelididae > Elephantulus > Elephantulus edwardii. The sequence goes on along the minus strand of NW_006399758.1, from coordinate 29,011,276 downwards.
GGCATCTTGAAAAATACAGTAAAAATAAAATCCCTTTTGTATCCCTTCTTTTATTATACATTCTTGTATGCATCAAATCAAAATTCCGTATCATCTTGGTATATTTATCATTTTAGACTTCTTGCCTGTTTATATGTTACTCTTGATAAAAGCCATGAGTTATTCAATATATGTTTCTAATCTCAGCACAGGGCATGGCACTTATATAGTATTCAATGAATAAATTTATGAACACGAACTTGGTAATAATAGGAATAAACCAAAGGTAAAAATACTCATGAAATAGAGATTGCCTTCAAGTCTGTAATAGAGTATTGACATGCAAACATGCATGAGCACACAAACATGCATGTGCATATACTCATGAGCACACACATTTAAAGAATATGCAGACAGGCTTCTCTTTTGATTTTTAAATAAATAAAATTATCCTGAGTAGTGTTCTTAGGCACATTTTTTAATAAAGTTGAGAAATGCAAAGAATTTCAGAAGCCTTAAGGGATAAAATTGCACAGTCCCAACGACAACTGATTTATACAAAGCCAGCAGTAAACTGATCCCACATGTAAAATGAGTCAAACTCTTTGAAAACATTAAAAGCACATTAAAGGAAAGGGAAATTTACTAAATAGTCTATGCTGTTCTACCAAGTTTAATTTCTCACACAGGGAAAAATTTATTTTCTCCATGAGAGTGACTTACTTGTCAGAGCTTACTGTATTATTAGACATATTTAGGTTGGAACTAATCCTAGGAATATGTTTTAAGAATTTAAGTTTACAGAAATTATACCCCATACCTTTATATTTTCAGGTCCTCTTTAAAAAGTCATACATATGGGTGTATGTAGAATATATAAATATATTTGTTGTTGTTGTTGCTGTTATGTGCTGTCGAGTTGCTTGCAACTCATAGTGACCCTATGTACAACAGCTCTAAACTCTGCTCTGTCCTGTGCCAATCGCACTGTCTCTGATACACCCATCCCGATTACTCCAGTCACTGAATCAATCCACCTTATAGGCGGCCTTCCCCTTCTGCACTGTCCCCCCATCCTACCAAATGTTATGTCCCTCTCCAAGGACCGGTCCCTGATTGCAACATGTCCAAAATATGTTAGACAGAGCCTTAGAATCCTTGCCTCCAAGGAGCAGCGTGGTTTGACCTTTCCAGGATGAATCTGTTTGTTTTCCTAGCAGTCCATGGTACTACCATCAATACTCTTCTCCAGCACCACACCTCAATATACAACTAAAAATATATGAAGTTATATTTTAATAAATATATATCCATATTTATATAAATATAAGTGATATATTTATTGTTGTAGATATGCATATGTATACTTCTGCTAGCTTATTGGCAAGGATTTGCATTGCCAACCCAAAGACAGGAGGTTCTAATTAAGACTTGTTTCATGGGAGTAAGATTAGCAATCTTGTCCCTTGCAATTTACAACCTCTGAAAACCCTCTGGAGGGTCAGTCAGAAGTCAGTTCTGCCTTGATAGTACATAGCAACAAAATATATATATACACACATTTCATTTATCTGCCCTTGACTTGACTAAATAGTGTGACTCTGTACAAGAAAACAAAACTCTGCTGAATTCTATTCCAATCTCACAATCTCTCCTGTGCTTAAGGTTGTTGATGTAGTCACTGTGTCAATTGGTCTCCTTGAGGGTTTCATTCTACTTTGTAAAGTCTCTGCTTCTCTAAACATAATGCCTTTACCAAGAACTGGTCTCTCCTGATAATTTGCCAAAAGAGTATGAGAGGAAATCTTACAATTCTTGCTTCTAAGGAACGCTATATTTTTGTTTGTTTATATGTTGTTATTGTCATTGGTTGCCTTCGAGTCAAGCAGAACTTATATTGACCCTATTAACAAAAGGTCTGAAGCCCCTCTACGGCTATTGACATTTATCAAAGTTCATAGAGTTTCCAGAGGCATCTTATTAGGAAGTGGATGCCACTCCTGCTTCCAAACCTGTCTTAGTATGTTATTCTTGCTATGTGCCATTGAGTCTCCTGCGATGTATAGCGACCCTATGTACAGCAGCTCTGAACCCTTCCCTGTCCTAAGCCAGTCTCATTAACTCCAAAGCACCAATCCCTATCACCCTAGTTACTGTATCAATCCATCTCATCTGGAGTGTCCCTCTCCTGCACTGTCCATCCACCCTCCCAAGCATGATGTCCTTCTCTAAGGACCGATCTCTCCTGGCCACATACCAGTGATACAGAGCTTCAAAATCCTAGCCTCCAAGGAAAGATTTGGCTTCACCCTCTGCAAGACAAAACTGTTTGTTTTCTTGGCAGTCCATGGTATGTTCAAGACTCTTCTCCAGCACCACAACTCAAAGGCATCTATTATTCTTCTATCATCATTAGTCATTGTCCAACTCTCTGAAGCATAACAAATAATTGAGAAGACTATGGCCTGGATTAGGTGCACCTTTGTATCTAGACTGACATCATTGCTCTTCAGTGCTCTGGAGAAGTCCATGACAGCAGATTTTCCCAGTATAATTTGTCTTTTCATTTTCTGACTAATGGTGTTAAGAGTGCTGATTGTGGATCCCAGCAAGCTGTAATTGTTAACAACCTCAATTTCTTCTCCATCTAATATGGTGCTGCCAATTGGCCCAGTGGTGAAAATCTTTGTCTTTCAAAATCTTCATGTTGAGCTTCAATCCATATTGTAGACTACAGTCATTGACCTTTTGCAGCAAGTGCTTCAGGTTTTCCTCAGTTTCATCAAGCAAAGTTGTGTTATCTGCATATTATAGGTTGTTAATGAGTCTTCCTCAAATTGATACCACACTCTTCCTCATAATACCTTGCTTCCTGGATGATCTGTTCTTCATACAGATTGAAAAGGTTTAAGGACATGATGTATCCCTGACGCATTCCTTTCCTGATTTTGAACCATGCAGTATTTCCTTGCTCTGTTCTGAGGGATGCCTCTTGGTCTAAGTATAAGCATGATCAAGTGTTCTGAGATTCCCATTTTCTTCAAGGTTAGCCACAATTTTTTATCCACACAGTCAAATGCCTTGACATAGTCAATGAAACGCAGATAGACATTCTTGTGGTACTCTCTGCTTTCTGCCAAGATCCATCTGACATTGGCAATAATGTCCCTAGTGCCAAAACCTCTTCTAAACCCAGCTTGCATTTCTGGTAGTTCTCTGTCATTGTACTGTTCAAGTCTTTTCTGAATAATCTTCAGGAGGATTTTGCTAGTGTGTGATATTAGTGATATAGTTCAATAATTTCCACACTAAGTTGGGTCAAGGACTGCAGTCTACAATATGGATTGAGGCTCAATGTCAAGAAGACAAAGATTCTCACCACTGGACCAATTGGCAGCATCAGGATGGATGGTGAAGAGATTGAGATTGTTCACAGCTTTAGTTTGCTTGCCTCCACAGTCAACACTCTTGGAACCAGTAGCCAGGAAATTAAAAGGTGCATTGCCATGGGAAAGTCTGTTGTTAAAAGGACTGAGAGAAATGGTGTCTCTCTGGAGACTAAGGTGCATCTGATACAGACCATGGTCTTTACAATCACTTTTTATGCATCAGAGAGTTGGACAATGACCAAGGAGGACAGAAGGAGAATTGATGCCTTTGAGCTGTGGTGCTGGAGAAGAGTATTGAGAGTACCATAGACTGCTAGGAAAACAAACAGATTCATCCTGGAAAGGGTTAAACTTGGTGGCTCCTTGGAGGCAAGGATTCTGAGGCTCCATCTAACATACTTTGGACATGTTGTGAGGAGAGACCAGTCCTTGGGGAAGAACATCATGCTTGGGAGGGTGGAGGGACAGTGCAGGAGAGGAAGGCCCTCTATGAGGTGGATTGATTCAGTGACTAGGGTAATTGGGATGGGAGTGTCAGAAACAGTGCGATTGGCACAGGATAGAGCAGAGTTTAGGGCTGTTGTACATAGGGTTACTATGAGTCACAAGCGACTCGATGGCACATAACAACAACAACAAGTTGTGTCACCTTTTTTTTTGGAATGGGAATAAATATGGATCTCTTCCAGTCAGTTGGCCAAGTAGTTGTCCTCCAGATTTCTGAACACAACTTGGTGCGCACATGCAGAGCAGCTTCTGTTTGCTGAAATATGTCAATTGGTATGCCATCAATTCCTGGAGCTTTATTTTTGCCAAGTCCCTCAGAGCAGTCTGCATGTCTTCCATCATCACCATTGCTTCTTGATCATATGTTGTTTCTTGGAATTCTTCTCTTTCAGCCAATTCTTCTTGATACAGTGACTCTGTGTACTCCTTCCATCTGTTTTTAATACAGAAACATAAACACAAAAACATACACTCAGGCTATACACATGGATTTAACTTATTGGGATGCACAGGAATCAGATTGATTACATCTGTGCAAGGAACCACTGGAGAAGTTCCATATCAGCAGTAAAACCTAGGCCAGGTGCTGATTGTGGAACAGACCAAGAACTGCTTATATACAAGTTCAAATTAAAATTAAAGAAGGTTAAATCATTTTCACAGAAATCAAAATCTGACCTTGTGTCTATCTCACATGAATTTAAAAACCAATTGAAGAATCGGTTTGAGGCCTTGAACACTAATCATTTAAGACCAGATAACCTGTGGGAAGATATAAAAATATATCGGTCATGAAGAATACAAAAAGTCATTACTAAGAAGGAAGGAGAAGAAAAGACCAAAATGGACGTCAGAAAAGACAAATTACATTGGGAAAGTCTGATGTCAGAGACCTCCCCAAGGTCCTGAGGAGCAACGATGTCAGTCTGGAGACTAAGGTGCACCTGATCCAGGCTATGGTTTTCGCAGTTACTTGCTATGCATCAGAAAGCTGCACAATGAGTAGGAACAATAGTCTAGCAATCAGCCATTGACAACTCTGTGGACAGAATTCTACTCTGACGCACATGAGGTGTCCATGAGGACCGTGTCAGCCTGAATGTAAACTAAACCAATTTCCACTGATTTATTCTGATTCGAAATGACCTGCTAGGACAGAATTGTCTCATAGAGTAGATATGACATAGAGTGGGTTGTCGTTATCTTTCTACAAAGAAGCTGTTGTTGTTGTTGTATACCATGGAATTAAGATGGATCTAGAAACAGCCTTTTTAACTATGAAAGCAATCCCATTTTTTTCTCACCTTTTTTTTCTCCAGCACAATAGATCACATGATGGTCTAATTCAAAATGTCCCATGCCTATCCATTTTATTCAGCCAATACCTAATATGTCAATATTTATCTGTTCCATTTCTTTCTTAATGATGTCCTGTTTTCCTACATTCATGTATCTCACATTCCATATTCCAATCATCAGTTTCTGCTTACAACTGTTTCTCCTTCTTTGTGTTTCCAAATTTTAGGGCTCAGCCTCAGTTGTCATCTTTGTTATTCAACTCTGTGTATGCTCTATTGTACTCAGAAAAGGGCAGGGAAACACTGCATAGTTCAAAATTAGGAAGGGAGTGCATCAGGGATGTGTCCTGTCTCCACACTTTTTAAATGTATATGTAGAACAAATCATTTGGTACGGTGGGCTTTATGAGGAAGGACGTGCCATCAGGATTGGAGGAAGACTCATCTACAACTTACATTATGCAGATGAAACAATCTTGCTTGCTGAAACTGAGGCAGACCTAAAGCACTTGCTGCAGAAGGTCAAGGACTGTTATCTCAATTACGGATTGAAGCTCAACATAAAGAAGATAAATATTTTCACCACTGAGCCCACTGGCAGCAACATGATGGATGGAAAAGAGATTGAGGCTTTTAACAGTTACAGCTTGCTCAGTTCCAGAATCAACACTCTTGGCACCAGCAGTCAGGAAATCAAAAGATTAACTGCATTAGGTAAATCTGCAGTCAGTGACCTTTCCACAGTACTGAGAAGAAACAATGTCAGCCTAGAGACTAACGTGTGCCTGACCCAGTCCATGTACTTCACAGTTACTATGCATCAGAGAAAGATAATGACTATGGATAACAGAAAGAGAATTGATGCTTTTGAGTTGTGATGCTGGAGAAGAGTCTTAAACATACACCATGAACTGTGAAAAAACAAATAGGTATGTCTTTGAGAGAGTGAAACCAAGTTTCTCCTTGGAGGCTAGGATTTTGAAGCTCTGTCTCACATACTTTTGGCATGTGGCCAGGAGGGACCAATCCTTGGAGAATGACATCATGCTCAGAAGGGTGGTGTGACAGCACAGGAGAAGAATATCCCCAGTTAAGATGGATTGATAAAGTAAATGAGGCAATGGGGGTAGGTGTGTGTCAGAATCAATGACACAGGCTCAGGACAGGGCCGGCTTCAGAGCTGTTGTTCAGGAGGTCACTACAAGTGGCACGCCACTCAACGTCACACATAACAATAACAACAACCACTACTGAGTCAGAATCAACTCATCAGTGACTCTGTAGCCGTTTTCAGAGGCAATAATTGCACAGGAGATTGTCCATCCTTTCCTTGTGGACCAGTTGGTGCATATGTTACCACAAGATCACCAGTAGATTTGAACTGCCGATCTTTATGTTAGCAGCCAGACCCTCTAACCATTTTGTCACCAAGGTTCCTATTTCTTGTTTAAACTTGAAGATTAAATAATCAATTGCAGAGTTAGGGAGATTTTGTGTTGATGATCTTTTAAACGCCATCATTAAAAAGAGATAATTTATAATGACAATAAAGTTGATGGAGATGAGATTGAGGTTGTTGACAATTTCAGCTTCCTCAGCAGTAATACTAACACTCTTGGCACCAGCAGTCAGGAAATCAAAAGACAAATTGCACTGGGGAAAATTGCTGTCAGAGACCTCTCCAAAGTGCTAAAGAGAAATGATGTCATTGTAGAGACTAAGGTGTGCTTGACTCAGCTCATGGTCTTTGCATTTACTTTCTGTGTATCAGAGAGCTGGACAATGACTAAGGATGACAGAAGAATTGATGCCTTTGAGTTGTGATGTTTGAGAAGAATATTGAATATACCATTGACAGGCAAGAGAACAAACTTGTCTTGGAGAGGACAAAACCCAGCTGTTTCTTGGAGGTAAGGACTTTGAAGTTCCATCTGACATATTTTGGGTATATTGCCAGGAGAAATCAGTCCTTAGAGAAGGACATCATGCTTTAAAGGGTAGAGAGTACCAGGAGAGGATATCTCAGAAAAGTTGGATTGACATAGTAACTAGGGTAATGACAGCAGGTATGTTAGAGACAGTGAGATTGGCTCAAGACAGCAGGGTTCAAAGCTATTGTACATAGTGTCCTATGAGTTCAGATAACTCAATGGTGCATAACAACAATAATATAATAGCAGTAAAACACTCATCAAATATACCAGATCATTCTAGTAAAAAAAAAAGGCAAGATTTTTCAAGTAGCACATAGAATTAATTTCAATTGCTCAAGATACTACCTGCACTTAAAACCCAAGTGAATTAAATGTCTTGACATGAAAAGCTCATCCATACAAAAAGTAAACCCGTTTCTTGGTTTGACATGAGTCATGCATGCAGCTTTTAGCAAATTGTCATATATTAAAACAAGATTTAATCACAAATATCAGAGATCTACATACACATTTAGATTCTTACTGTGATATTGTTTATATTGTTTCAGAAAACATTGATATTAGAGTCTCTAATACTAGTCTTCTGGAAGCAGGAGCGGCATCCACTTCCGAAATGGCTTGCCTCCAGAAACACTATGTATGAACAGTGCTCTGGCCTTTTGTTCATAGGATCACTATGAGTCGTCAACGACTAGACGGCACCTTACAACCAACAATAACAGTATTGTTGTTGTTGTTGTTAGGTGCCGTGGAGTCGCAGGCGGCCCATAGCGACCCTATGAAGGAGAGTCCTTGACGCTTGGGTGCCTTTCATCCTCTCTCCAGGTTCATAGGGTTTCTGGAGGCAAGCTATTATGGAAGTGGACGCCACTCCTCCTTCCACGCTTGTTTAATCGGGGAGCTCCCCCCCACTCTCAGTCCGCATTGGGTAGCCAACCATTAACGCATTTGACACATCCGTGTCACAGTGTTCAGCCTCACAGCAACCACAAGTGACCGCGGGACGGCAACTTGTACACCTGGGCTATACGACCTAGAAGTATGTCTGAACAAAAACAATGAAAGACTGGCCTGAGGGCCGCGAACTAAAAGTCACTCACCTTTGTCTTGGTCACATCGCTTGAACAACAATACTAGTCTTACTAAATCCTTTTTTTTTTCTTGCGTGTACCGTTGAATCGGATCCCCCTGGCACAGGAGAATGCTCCTCCTTCTTCATTGGAGCATCCGGTGGATTTGAACTGTGCACCTTCGGGATTGCTGTGCAGTTTTTTGCCACAGACCACTAAATCCTTTTTTAATGAACTAATTATAGATGAGAATGAAACTTCTCTATCCCTTTTCACATCCACACAATACACTGAGATTTTCCTCAGAACACTTATCAACATTTATAATTAATTATGTTTTGTGATGATTTGATTACTGCCCGACTTCTGTACTAATGAATCAGTTATTCGAATGCAAAGTTTGCATCTGTTTTTCGCACCTTTAGAACTCTAGGCATAGCAGAGGGCATGGCTCATAGTAAGAATTTAGGCCCTATTGTTTAGTAAACAAATCACCAAATAGGTAAAATCCTCATTGGTATGTTTCAAAGCTTTTAAATATAGTAGCCAAAAAAATGTATATTTTGCCCCCTTTTAGCAAAGTTAATTTAGTTGGGCCCTGAAATAAGAACAAAGAGCGAATATAAGATTCATGATCATAAGGAATTATTTATGTGATAACACAACGCTAAAAACAACCAAGGTAAAATGAAAACTGCATTTGTTCATCTGGTTGAAAAAACAATCAATACAATCCTCAGAAACAGGACTAAGTAAATCACAAAAATGGCTAAGCCAGTCATTCATTTTGACATTATTCACCTCAGTCATAAAAACGCATCTTGAACTGAACCTCTAAACTTATTGCTGACTCGACTAAAGGTGATGATTTGCAGTCAGATCAAATTAAACATCTTTTCATCTTTCCTCATAAACCAGTTCCTTCTTTTCTTCTCTTAGAGTTTTTGGTTGTTTTTTTAAATTTTTTTTTTTTATAAAGCTTTCTACTCCTTCCAGCTGGAATTCATATTTCCCTTCATTCCCCACATGTAATTAGTCATCAAACACTGTCAGTCATTTATCTGGAAAACTCTTCTTCTCAGACATCAGTTTTTGTCAACATCTTTTCTTATATATACCAGTCAATCAACTTGCGACCAGTGTTGTTTAATTCTAATTTTAGAAAATAGTCTTTTGGGTAAACAAGAGAAGGCTTGATTCTGTAATTTATTGTGCTATTAATAAACATGAGCATCTTTTATGATCTATTAAATAAAAGGATTAGATTCTCTCAAATTTTCCCCAAAGTCACATCATTTTCTCCAATTTAATAAGATCTTCACCTTTTCTCCAATTATCTTCGCAAAGCATAGATCAAATGCCAATTTCCCTCTTAAGTCTATCCACAGGAATTCAGATAGTCAGGAGGGGGAGGAAGTTCAAATTACTTAGGACAGAAATCAGAATCCAAGGTCAATTTTTATTATTTTCTTCCAAGCATTTGTAGTCCAGCAATGCCTGGCCTGTTGATTTCCCAAACTTTACCTATTCTTTCCAATTTACATAAAGGATAACTCTTTTCACTCTAGATAGTATTGATCCTTCCTATAGAAAATCAGACACTGGTATGCTACTGTTCCTTCAAGAGTAATGGAAAATATCATTCCCCATCCCTCTCTTTATTATTGCCATGGAGTTAGAATCACCTCATTGCTGACTAATTCTCATTGGGTTTCTGGGTCAGGAAATTCCATGGGAGGAGATTGGGCATCTATCTCCCATGGAAATGCTGATGGATTCAAATGATCAGAGAGGTCTTGGCAGAACAACTATGGACTGCACTACCAGAGCTGCTCAAGTCCTTGCTACAGACAAATTTTTCTTCTTCCTTGGCCCATATCATGAGGGTTTTTATTTTACTTAGATCTCTTTCATTTTAGTTAGTCTTATTTTTAAACACTATATCAATTGAATTTTTATTTCCACTGATGTTAAACATTGTTCACTTCCTATTTCTTAAAAAACACTATGCTCCATTGACAATAATATTGTTGTCATGTGCCGTCGAGTCGTTTGCGACTCATAGCGACCCTATGCACAACAGCCCTAAACCCTGCTCTGTCCTGCGCCAACTGCACTGCCTCTGACACACCCATCCCGATTACCCCAGTCACCGAATCAATCCATCTCATAGAGGGTCTTCCCCTCCTGCGCTGTCCCTCCACCCTCCCAAGCATGATGTCCCTCTCCAAGGACCCGTCCCTCCTGGCAACATGTCCAAAGTATGTCAGACGAAGCCCCAGAATCCTTGTCTCCAAGGAGTAGCTTGGTTTAATCCTCTCCAAGATGAATCTGTTTGTTTTTCTGGCAGTCCATGGTACATTCAGTACTCTTCTCCAGCACCACAGCTCAAAGGCATCAATTCTCCTTCTATCCTCTCTAGTCATTGTCCAACTCTCTGATGCATAACAAGCGATTGCAAAGACCATGGCCTGTATCAGGCACACCTTAGTCTCTAGAGAGACACCGTTGCTCTTGAGTACTTTAGAGAGGTCCCTAACAGCAGACTTTCTCATCGTGATACGCTTTTTCATTTCCTGACTGCTGGTGCCAAGAGTGTTGACTGTGGAGCCGAGCAAACTGAAGCTGTCAACAATCTCAATCTCTTCGCCATCCATCCTGACGCTGTCAATTGGTCCAGTGGTGAGATTCTTTGTCTTCTTGACATTGAGCCTCAGTCCACACTGAAGGCTGCAGTCCTTGACCCTTCGCAGCAAGTGCATGAGGTCCTCCTCAGTTTCAGCAAGCAGGGTTGTGTCATCTGCACAATGCAGATTGTTAATAGATCTTCCACCAATCCTGATGCCACAATTCTCCTCATAGAGCCCAGCCTCTCAGATAATCTGCTCTGTATACATGTTGAAAAGGTATGGAGACAGGATATATCCCTGGCGTACACCCTTCCCAATTTTGAACCATGCAGTGTTACCCTGCTCTGTTCTGACTACTGCCTCTTGGTCCAAGTATAGGTTTCGCATTAGCACAATTAAATGTTCTGGAATTCCCATTCTTCTCAGAGTCAGCCACAGTTTGTTATGATCCACACAGTCAAATGCCTTTGCATAATCAGTGAAACACAGATAGACATTCTTCTGGTATTCTCCGCTTTCAGCCAAGATCCATCTAACATCAGCAACAATATCCCTAGTACCACGACCCCTTCTAAACCCAGCCTGGACTTCTGGAAGTTCTCTGCTGATGTGCTGTTCTAATCGTTTTTGGATAATCTTCAGTAGAATCTTGCTTGCATGTGAAATCAATGACACTGTTCTGTAGTTTCCACACTCAGTTGGGTCACTTTTCTTTGGAATGGGAACAAATATAGATCTCTTCCAGTCAGTTGTCCAAGTGGTTGTTCTCCAGATTTCTTGGCACAACTTGGTGGAGCACATCCAGGGCAACATCTGTTATCTGAAATACTTCTATTGGTATACCATCTATTCCTGGGGCCTTATTTTTTGCTATTTCCTTCAAAGCAGCTTGAACTTCTTCCTTCATCACCATAGGCTCTTGCTCATACGTTATTTCATTAAATTCTTCTGTATCTGCCAGTTCCTTTCTATACAATGACTCAGTATATTCCTTACTCATGAAAATTAATAACTCGTTATTTGTTTTTCTACTTATGGAGGCTTCATGGCAAGAAGCTGCACTGCAGTTCTGAAGGCACGTGGTTCGTGGCCACCAGCTGCTCAGAGGGAGCAGGGTGGGCAATCTCCTCCCATGCTATTAACTGCCTCTGAAGACTCGCTCAAGCAATCAGCTATATGTCAAGTTCTGACTCTACAGTACACAACAACAACTAATGGAATAACTCCTAATTTATTTTCTTTCTCCTTTTTAATTTTTTTCTGTTTTTTTTTTTCATTCTCTACTACCTTGAAGTTCTGAATTAGTGGACTTAAGATTATCAGTTTAAGGGCAAAGAGATGACCGGTCCAAACTATGGTATTTTCAATTGCTTTAACTGCATCTGAAAATTGGACCATGAATAAAGAAGACCAAAGAAGAATAGATGCCTTTGAATTGTGATGTTGGTGAAGGGTAGAGAGTATTTCACAGACTGCCAACAGAACAAACACATCTGTTTTAGACAAAGTGCAAGCAGGATGCTTCTTAGAGGTAAGGACGGTGAAAATTTCCATCATATGCTTTGGCATGTTTATCAGAGGAGCTGGTCCTTGGAAAAAGACATACTAAGAAATGTGGTGATTCAGTGAAAGTAAGGAAGCTCTTAAATGAGTCGTATTGACACAGTGGCTGTAACAACGGGCTTGAACATGCCAGAGGTGGTGCTTATGGCTGGCACAGAATAGGGAAAACCTGTTGTACATCGGAATGCTATGAGCCTTGGTCGACTTGAAAGTACCTAAGAACAGCAAAAGGTCTTCCTTGTGTGCATATGGATAATAACCTATCACTCACACTTTTGTACTTTAGGATAGATTTGGGAATTTTTGTTTTAACTATTGACTCAATACTATTCCTCCTCGGTTTTTTATTCTTGGCATAGTACACTAGATTCAAGTAATGGTCTTTTCTATCACTTGTTATGTATCTGAGAGTTAGGCAATGAACAAGAATGATGGAAGAATCGAAGCCTTTTAACTGTTGTGTTGGAGAAAGTACTGACTATCTCATGGACTTCCAAAAAAGCAAACAGATATGTTTTGGGGAAAAAATGCAACCAGAATACTCTTTAAGGCAAAGATGGAGAAGTTTCTTCTCTCATATGTTGGACATACTGCTCAAAAAGGGACAACGTGCTTGAAAATGTAGAGGGGTCAGCAAGAGAGGAAGATCCCCAGTGAGATGGATTGACACGGTGACTGCAGCAATGAACCCAAATAGAGATGATTCAGCTGGCACAGGATACAACGGCGTTCAGACCTGTTATTCACCAGGTAGCTACGAGTCATACTCAACTCAGTGACACCTAACAACAATTATAACAATATTCCTTGTAATTTAAAATTAAAAAAACACTTTCATAATATTTTATTCATACCAACTTTTTGGCAAAAGTATAAATAATTTTTATTAATATGTGTGAAATAAGCAAATGCAGACAAACCATCAATCACATCAAGAAATAGAAGGTAGTGTCTTGAACAATATCCCAGAATTCTGCCTCATATTTATTTCCCCCTAGTGCTCCCTCTAATATAGGTTAGTTTTAACTTTTTCACTTTATTCAGATGGAATAATCTAAAATGCACATTTTTGTGTATAACTTCTTTTACTGAATATTATATTTGTGAGATTTCTTTACATTATATGATTGTTGTTGTTACTATTGTTGTTGTTATATGCCATTGTGTCACCTGTAATTCATAACCACCCTGTTTACAATAACTCTGAACCCTGCCCTATCTTGAATCAGTCTCACTGACTCCAACACACCTATGTCCATTACCCAAGTCACTGTGTCAATCCACCTTATCAGGGATCTTCCTCTCTTATGCTTTGTTATATAATATTCTCTTGCTTGTTCTTGTTGTTTTTGTTTGGTTCCACTGAGCTGAGCATGACTCACAGAGAATCACTGAATAGCTAACCTGAATCCTTCCCTTTCCTATGCCATGGTCATCATATCTGACACACTACAGCCCTTTGCTCCAACACCGTTCCAATCCATCTTGTTGAGGATCTTCCTCTTTCCCTGAACCTCCATCTTTTCAAGCAGTATGTCTCTTTCCAAAGATACTGTGAACAAGGTGCTATGCACACTTCTGTACACTTACTTTGGGTGTATATCACATTCCTTTTTCTTCAAAAAAGAATCATAAGTAGAATTGCTAGGAGAAAAGGCAATTTGAGGAGCTCTGGTGATGTAGTGAGGAACCTACCAGGTTGCTAACCCAAAGGTCAGCAGTTGAGATCTCATAGTTACTCCTTGAAAGAAGGATAATTACCATTCTTCTCTACTCCCTAATTTTTCCAATTTCCTATACTTGATTATGAAATATCTGTTAGAGTTCCATTATTTGTAGGGATTCTTTATATATTCCTAACACAGTTATTTGCCAGTTATGTTGTTGTTTTTGTTAGGTGACTTCCGGTTGGTTCTGATATTGTATAAAATAGAAGAGTTGCCTGTTTCTAAACCTTCTTCATATTTGTTGCTATTTAACCTTATTGTTGGAACCATAGCCACTGTAACAACATATTTCAAGGGTGCTCCTCTTTACATAGGGAGCTTTGGTGGCTTAGTGGTAAGGAACTGAGCTGCCAGTGCAAAGGTAGTTGGTACTAATCTACCAGATGCTTCAGAAGAGGAAGATGTGTAATCTCCTCCTATGTGATTTATTGTCCCTGAAAAATCCACTCGAGGCTCATCCATGGATTAGCTTCAACTCAATAATACATAACAACAACAATAACCTCTTTGCATTGATCCTTCACTTTATCCAACATTCATGTCCTTGTCCATTGTATGTGTCTATAGAAGAGGCTCAAAGTATGTGAGACTATGTCTCATCATTCTAACTTCTAAAGAACAATATAGTTTAATGGTTGTACTTCTTACATTATGAATTTATTTTTTTGGCAGTTCATTATATATTATCTTTGCCAACATCAAAATTCAAAGCAACAATTTTTATCCAGTCTGCTTTCTCCAATAGATTAGAAAACTTTAATAACTCAATTTCTGCTTTAAAAATATTAAGTTTTTAAACAATTAAAGAGAGCTTTTAAACTCAATTAAAGATAATAGAATAAATTAGCAGAGTAGAGATACATACAACAAAGTGTTTTGTAAGAATATCCAATAAAAAAGTATTTTCAAAGGAGTATATCTTTACACCCTGTATGTCTCTCATATTTCATTCTCTAGAATCTATGGGTAGATTTTTATCTAATTCAGCAATCACTTGGGGTTTCTTCTTCACAAACAGATAAATTAACTGAAAGTAATTCAAAGATTACTTAATTTACCCTGTATGATTCGTTAATTTATTTTTTATGATAATTTGAAGTAATTTGAAGATAAGAAGCTTCAGTGGATTAGTGCACAACTTCAAACCACAAGGTAGGTTCAAATCCACCACTCATTCTGTGAAAGAATGGTAAAGCAATTTTCCTTTGTTAATATTTATGGGCTACAAAAAAAATGGTTGATATGATTCAGAATGGAATCAAAGGCAGAAATAGATTTATATTTAAAGACAAAGACAGATAAAGGATAATATAATTGCTCATAAAAATAAGTAACTGAATAGATGTCAATTTCTCTTAAGTGATATCTACTTGAAGAGTAAAGAACAAAAAATACTTAAATATTAAAATATATAAGGTTATTTTACAAGTGAAATTAATTTAACTATACTGATTTAACCCAAAATACCTAAATTAATATTTGAGATGCAAACAAATACAACACATTTGTCAATGTAGTGTGAAAGAAATACAAGCAATTTGAGGGTGATGGTGACCTGGTCTAACTTCTGCCCACTTCGTAAAAGGGAACTTTCCCCATCTATAAATCCAAAGCAACAAACAGATAGCTGCTAAGTGAGACATGCTACTCCCCATGTTCCTGCACTTATGTCTACTAAAAAAAAAAAGCAACAAATTCATCCTGGAGAGGGTTAAACTGGGCTGCTCCTTGGAGGCAAGGATTCTGAGGCTTTGTCTGACTTACTTTGGACATGTTATAAGGAGGTACAGGTCCTTGGAGAGGGACATCATGCTTGGGAGGGTAGAGGGACAGTGCAAGAGGGGACGGCCTTCTATGAAGTAGATTGATTCAGTGACGAGGGTAATTGGGATGGGAGTGTCAGAGACAGTGCGATTGGCACAGGACAGAGCAGCATTTAGGACAGTTATATATAGGGTCGCTATGATTCGCAAGCGAATTGATGGCACATAACAACACAACAACAACACAGACTTTACTCACAGTTGTAGGGTATGTTAAGGAAATAAATTGGAGAGTAGAGAAGGTTAAGAACATCTCACAAGGCAATTCCAGGTCTAGTCCAGCAGTCTCAAGCCAGATTAACAACAGAACACAATTCCTGAGTTAGTAAAGTCCTAGTTTCAGTTCAACAACACAAATTCAAGAAGTCTCTGGTTCCATCAATCTTTCAGGAAGATTTGCCACAGAGCAGCTATAAGTCAGTGTCTCCTTCAAACATCTGGCAAGAACAGCAAGAACTTTAACTGTGGCCTTTACCTCAGTGTTCTTCTTGTTACACCTTGTCACAGTCTTGCTTTCACCAGGGTCTTGCTCCAGTCTCCCTTAAATATTGCCACCTGGTGTGGAAAGCACTCTCTATCTTATCCTAATCCCACAACTGTTGATTTGCTGGACTATGCATTTTCAATTAAGGTAGCTGGAGACTAGCAGAGCTAACATAATGGCTGGAAAAATCCAACTTTTAAACTAGCACCACATGAGGTGTGTTTCATTTTGTTTCATTGCAAATCTTCAAAATCTGCTGTTCACTTACATGAACAGCACATCTTATTGTGAACCAGAAACATTTCAAATGATCAATGGCCATATGTAGTGCTATTATTTTTGTCTAAGAAGATCTATACACTTTCAACTCCTCAATTCTGTTGAGTCAGCATGATTAGCATCAAAATCTCAGCCATCTCACGTGATTTTTGCTTCTCTTTGACTTTCTACTGTTCTCAGATCCTATTTGTGGTGTTAGCCTAAAAGTTAAGTGTTTTTAGTCATTACGATTAGTTCCTCTGGTCTCCAGCTACCTTAACTGACAGCACAGGATCTTGCAAATCATCAACAGCTGTGGGTGGTAAGACTTGAGGTGAACAAGAATTGAGGCGAGACTGAGACCCTGGTAATGGTGGTGGTGGCACTACTTGGAGAAACGGTGAAAAAGTGTAACCTGAAGCTTCTTGTATTTGTGCCAACCACAGTTAAAGGTTTTTGCTGTTCTTGTTAATGCTTGAAAGAGAAGCTGACTTATAACTGCTCTGAGGCAAACGTTGCTGGATGATTTAGATTTGACTGCTGAACTGAAACAAGAGCCTAGACTAATTGAGGAATTGTGGCTTGAGAGTGCCAGGTTAAAAATTTGGATTTGCCTTGCATTGTTTGCTTCCCTCACTCTTCAACTCCCTTCCCTAACAAACTCCATTGTTGGCACAAATGTGGGTCAGTGAGTTGGCAACAAATAAATGAACTACTTGCTACTGCTGTGGCTCTAGAGATACTGTGGGGTGGGCATATAGGCTCTTTATCTGTTTTTTGCTCTGGAACAATGAGAGGCTGTGCTACTCTTATTCCCTCTGGCCCTCTCAGGGAGAAATTCATGGCCCTGTGACCCTGTGTACCATTCCTCTTCCCTCTTTAGACATCTTTCTTTCTATTTCATTGAGTTCTTTGGGCTTAGTGCCTCCTGCCATCCATCTCACCTATCCATTTTTTTAGCTTTATCCTCTCTCCCTATACCCTCTATTCCTCCTCAACATTTTCCTCAAGAAGGCCTTGTCAGATAAAAAAAAAAAAAGAAAAACCTTTTTAGTTGCTCATGGGTAGGTGTGTCAGAGACAATAAGATTGGCACAGGTTAGAGCAGGGTTTAGGGCAGTTGTTCACAGAGTCACTATGAATTGTAGGCAACTCGATGGCACATAACAACAATGATGACAATAACATTTACATTTAGCCTTATTTACCCAACTAAATGCCTAGTTTTAAGAAGCTGTACTGCCAACCCAAAAGACCAAGTCTGAATCCACTAGCTGCTCCGTGGAAAAAAGATGAGCAGTATTTTCCTTCTTAATTAACTGCCTCTAAAAACCCACTGGTCAGCTATGGGTCAGTTCTGACAAAACAGTACACAACGAGAACAACAGTTATATCAATTGGAAGTGTGAGAGTTAATCTTAAAAAATATATTTCATTTTTTGTTTTTAACAAAATACCCAGTAAGACACTTATGTATTATTGGTGTAAATGTAAAGTGGTACAACCACTCTGGAAGGCAGTTTAGCATTTCCTCAGAAAGCCGAACATAGAAATTCCTTATGACCCAGCTATTCTAGTGCTTGGAATATACCCTGAGAAAATGAGAAGTAAGGCACAAATGGAGACTTGTACACCAATGTTCACAGCAGCATTATCCACTATCACAAGAACATGGAAACAGTCCCAATGTTCAACCACAATTGAATGGATTGAGAACTTATGGTAAATTCACTCAATGGAATACTACGCAGCACAGGAGCAATGATTTTGTATAATGACTATCTATTTGGGAGGAACTAGAGAGGATTATGTTAAGTGAACTAACTCAGTCCTCTAAGGAAAAATATTGTATAAGACCATTACTGTATAATGTGTATGAGTATTCAAGAGGGGAGAGTGTGGAAATAGAGGTGGGAGGATGAGCAGGGGGCAGGGGTAGTTAATCATAGGGTCTCACAATTTGATGGGTGGAAGGAGAGGTGAAGCAAATTAGAAAGATTCTATATGAAAAAAATGTATACAAACTTTGTAAAGAAACCAGTAAAATAATAACAAATAAAATAATAATAAAAAAGAAACGCTAAAATGTTTAAAAAGCAATTTTTAAAATAACCATATAAAAACTCATCAGTGTCTATATATGCAGACCAGAGAAAATTATTAAATTATTTCAATTGTGCAATCATTTTTATTTGCCTTTTTAAATTTATTCCTTTACTATTAAGATAGAGAGGGGCATTAACTCATTATCCCCTAAGGATTCTATGTAATCTTTCCAGTTGCTATTGTCACACTGATCCTAAAAAGATAGTGATGTTAATAAGAATAATGTCTAATATAGACATTCTCTCATAGCTAATCTAGACAATAAAATGTTTAAGATATTTTAATAAAAGAGAATTTGCTTAGGTACTTGAATGACTGAATAAGGAGGCAACTAATTGGAAATTAAATAAATATGCACCCAATATCTTATTTTTAGTTTGCTGATAATACAAATAGTAATTTGCTTTTAATTTCTCTTTGAAAGCAAAATCCAGAAGTGTAAAACTTAAATCATTAAAATGATAAAGGTTTAACACAGCAGGTTTTTTGTGTTTATTCTTACCCTTTGAATCTTCTCTTCATCCTTTTAATATGTGAAGTTTTCCAATTGGAACAACTCTGATAAAAATTTGAAATTAATGATATCTTTAATAGCTTTAGTTATAAAGAAACATATGGCACAATAATATAACTAAACCCTACGTTTTCAGAAAAGCATTGTTTCACTAATGAAATACCTATGTAGTTCAAGAAAAGAACAAAACAAAAAAACCAAAAAAACACAGAACACAAATAAAATGAAAATAGATAGTACTGAGTGTGGTATTGAAGGTTTATTGTTCTAAATGGCTTTCCTTGCCATTGAATTTGCCTTTGCCATGTGGATAGGTGAATATATGCAAATAGAGTGTGTTAATCTATTCACAAGAGGATTGGCTAGTCTTGCCACTAAATTAAGCAGATTCAGCAGATTTTGAGACTCTCACCACCAGCAAAGAAAAAGCAAGAAAATGTAGCAAATTGTTTAACAGTAGAGCTGCAAACTTTCTTTCTTAATAGGATAAATGTTCTCTAGGATGGAAAGATGTTGCCTGGCTCAAGTCATTGCATGTGTCAGACTAGAAAAATGATAGCTCCTATCTTTAAAACAAAACAAAAAGTAAATGGTGAACAAATTATGAATAAAAGTTTTTTAAAATTCAGTGTATAAAGGGGGGGGAATAACTAGCTAAAAATACAAGGAATGACTGCCATTTTCAGGAAGAAAGCAATCAGAAGCCATTAAGAAAGTTTAAAAAGAATAATTGAGAAATTGGTGAAGGCCATGTTTGTCCTAGCTAGTGAATGTAAAGAAATTTGTACTCTGCTTACTTCCGCATTCATTCCTCCCAGAACAGCCTGGATGCTCAGTGAAAAGAACAAAAAGAGCTCTAATAAACTAAATACTACGCAGCAGACCTCAGCAAGGAAACAGACATAGATTTTAGGGAAGAACAAAGATTTTCTTGTGCCCTTTTTCTCTGGATTCATTGGAGTTTCGGGGGGGAAGACTGTTGAAATCTTTGGAGAAGGTTAGTAAATAACTTGTTCATTTTTAAGGTATTCATGAAAAAGAAATGTTAATGAGATTAAGGGAACAAGAGAATGAAAGAAAGTAGAAAGATAAAACAAAGCAACAATTTCTAAAGAGGCAAAAACACCCCTCCACTCAAACTAATACATTGCAGTTGTAGGTGGTGATGCATACCTTTGAGTCAGAACCAACTCAAAGCTAACTTTCTAGGCTACCATAAGTTTGTGATTATTTGGGGTGGGGAGAAGAAATGAACAAATATTTGTATGCAAATTTTGTAAAACCAGTTAAAAGAAGTTTATTTATTTCTATATAGCTATATATATATATACTTCACATATAGAAAACAATTACTTCAAAAGATAGACAGCTACAATTTAGCATCAGGATGGATGGTGAAGAGATTGAGATTGTTCACAGCTTCAGTTTGCTCAGCTCCACAGTCAACACTCTTGGCACCAGCAGCCAGGAAATCAAAAAACATATTGCGATGGGAAAGTCTGCAGTTAGGGACCTCTCTAAAGTACTTTAGAGCAACGTTGTCTCTCTTTAGACTAAGGTGTGCCTGATACAGGCCATGGTTCTTGCAATCACTTGTTATGCATCAGAGAGTTGGACAATGACTAGGGAGGATAGAAGGAGAATTGACGCCTTTGAGCTGTGGTGCTGGAGAAGATTATTGAATGTACCATGGACTGCCAAGAAAACAAGCAGATTCATCCTAGAGAGGGTTAAACCAGGCTGCTCCTTGGAGGCAAGGATTCTGGGGCTTCGTCTGAAATACTTTGGACATTTGTAAGGAGAGACAGGTCTTTAGAGAGGGACATCATGCTGGGTAGAGTAGAGGGACAGCGCAGGAGGGGAAGACCCTCCATGAGGTGGATTGATTCAGTGACTGGGGTAATTGGGATGGGTCTGTCAGAGGCAATGAGATTGGCATAGAATAGAGCACGGTTTAGGGCTGTTGTTCATAGGGTGACTATGAGTCGCAAATGACTCGACGGCACCTAACAACAACAACAACAACCTCAGCTATATTTCTAAACTGACATTAGAGTCAAATGGTAACTGTTTTGCTAACAAGACACTGGTATGGTCTGGGATTGAGCCAATCATTCATTTCATGCAACATTTAAATTCTGTGTTCTTACCTCCTTGATTTATAGAAATCAATTTATAGCAGATATGTATTTTCATGTATTTAATACTTACTATAGTTATCTGATATTTATTATATGTTTTTATGTGCCTTTGAAGCAGAGTCAACCCGTAGCTGACCCTCCAGGGGGTGTTCAGAGGAAGTTAATCGCCTGGCAAGAGAATCACCACAGAGAAACTGGGGGATTCAAACTATGTGCCTTTGGGACTGTAGCAGAGCTAATTACCACTGGGACACCAGAGTTTATGGTTTTTAAAATGCAAAAGTGTAAACTAAAACTTAGAAAAAGAAGAAAACTCTATTCATGCATTATGATAATTGTGTCCTTGAAGTACAAAGAAACAAAAGAAAGACAACAGATATTCTACTGAAACACAAATGACTCGTGCATTTTAAGTATGAGAGGCATGAAATAGAATAACCAGAAAACATTCTGTATAATTAGTCAAGATGTTTAATATGCATAAATATTCAGGAGGAAATGTCTCATTTCTTCAAACTGCTATACAAATGAATTTTAAAATAATGAAAACAAAACTAAGTTGGGATAAGAAAGATCTGCTCTATTTCCCTAAAATGTACATGTGACATGTCCTATAAATTTAAACTTTTAAATTCACCACCATTGAGTCGATTCCTACTCATAGTGATGTTCCAAACAGTTTCTGAGGCTGCAGATCTTAATAGGAGACTTCCCATCTCTCTCGTATGGAGTACTGGTTGGATTTCACCAAAGCAGAGTAGCCTTTGGTTAGCAGTGCTGTGTATACATTATGGCTTATGTTAGCTTGAGTCTAGTAAGACTCATGTTGTTATTGTTAAGTGCTGTCAAGTTGTAGCGACCCTACGAACAACAGATCTGAATTTTTGGTATGTCCTGTGACATTCTCACCACCTCTGATATTTCTTCTAGTCCATTGCTTCTGTCAGGATGTCAATCCATCTCTTTGGTAGGAATTGATAAAAGTGGACTTTCTAATACTCAAAACATGAAGTAAATTACTTCACAAATGGATTTTTGTCTCTGACTAAAACCCATTTTTAAATATTCTATGAAGAAACCTAGAAAAAAAGTATGACTCTGCATTTGGTGATTATTATTATTATTATTAGTTTGTTGTCAGATTTCTGTCTGCTAGAAAGTCAGATAGATTTGTGGAAGGAAAGATTGCAGATTTATTGGAGAAAAGGGTATATATATTTATGAGAGAATAAGAAGAATTGTGCAGGAGAGGGCCTGAGAAGAATGCCAGTGTGTTTCCCAGATGCTCAGAGCTTTTCCAGGGCAGCTTCACATGGAGAGGGGTGTTTTTCAGGAGTAAAGGGAGATGTGTGATTTGAACAGCTTTTGTCAGAGGACTGCAACTCCCCTTCCTCTCCTGTTCATGCACACAACTTCAAGATGGAGTCAAGTGCAAAGGGGTCAAGGAGGTGGCAGCAAGATTCATGAGATGATGGTACATACGTAGGTCACTCTGGCTTCTGGTTTGAATCCTGCACCTTTCTTTGAACTGCAATCTTAGTTCACAAACTGATCAAGTAGCTCTTTGCTCTCCATGTTTGCTTCATCTAATCCTGAAAAACATCTCAGTTATGTGCTGTCTTTAAATCATCTTAGTTATATGTTGTCTTTAGAAAGCAATGCCTTAAACAACTATGAGATATCATTTCACCCCAGTCAAAATAGCAAAATTTAACAGAACAGCAAGCAACAAATGCTGGCGAGGTTGTGGAGAAACTGGAACCCT
>NW_006399758.1:28985409-28987021 GCF_000299155.1 Elephantulus edwardii | reverse complement strand
TTATGAAAATTAATAAAATATAATTATAGAAAAAAAAAAGAAAGCAATGCCTTATATATTGATAATAAAACAGAACCCTTAGCTATTAAGGCAATATCTTGTTATTAGACTCTTGCTGTTTCTTATAAATTTGTTTAAGTTCTAACAAATGCTTAGTTAGGTTTATCTTAGGGAGCTCTGGTGGCCTAGTGGCAAGAAGCTGTGCTGCAATCCTGAAGGCACATGGTTTGAGATTAGGAGCTGCTCTGCGGGAGGACGGGCAGTCTCTTCTCATTTGATTAACTGCATCTGAAAACCCAATGAAGTGTCAGCTATGGGTTGGTTCCAACTTTACAGTACACAACAACAAGGCGTATGTTAGTAAATGTACACAAGCTACATGCCAGGAAGAGAGTTCCCTTGATGTTTTGTTATTTTCTTTTTTATCTTCTTATTTTCCTAACATATTAGGTCATGAAAGCTTATTCTTCTAACTTTTCAAAAATACTTTTATTGATTTCATTACAATCATTCATATGCATTGTGTTTCATTCATATATATTGTGTTTTATATAATAATTCACATGTATGATGTTTTATGTAATTAATTACTATTAATGAATGCTTTTTATCACTCCATCTCATCACAATCTTATTATACCTCTCCTATTGCTTCATTACTTTCCATGTTCCCTACACAAGAGGTGATTGTGGCTAAATAGTTTGACCCTTCTCTTCAGGCAGCTGAGAGATCAAAGGAGCTTCAAAGCAAAGAGGGACAAATGAGGGCTATTGAAAATCTCAGCAAAGCCCTAGAACTAGAACAGGATGTCTTGCTTCCAGGCACTGTGACACCTAAGGCCATTCTATGCTGTGCCAAGATTAAGAATTTGTCACAATTCAAGATTTAGAGAAAAAGACCTGTGACTTTATGTTCTGCAATGTGATCAATAAAGTCCAGCATCTAGGCCAATGTTCTGAATCAAAATTTAATGGAATTGTGTATGAAAATAAAAATTAATAATCTAATATTAATAAGACCATGATTATTGTAAGAAATTCTTCTATGGGCTTCCTTCTTTCTTTATGGGTTACTAGAATGTTTTGGGGGTATTTTACAACAATAATTTTTTTCACACACATCAGGCATGTTGTCAGAGGGGTCAGTCATTGTTAAAAAGACATCATACTAGGACAAGTAGAGGGTGAGAGAAAGCAAGGAAGACCCTCAACAAGTTGGATTGACATGGGGACTGTAACAATGGATTACAACATGTCAGAGTTGGTAGAAGCAGTGAAAGATAGGACGAGATTTCCATCTATTGTTCATAGGGTTGTTATGAGTGATAGTAGACTCAACAGCACCTAATAACAATAGCTTCCAAATGTGCAGTTATGTCTAGAACTTTAAGGTATTTCTTGTATCAGCAGCATCAGTATTATGTGAAGCTTTGTTAGGAAATGCAGTGTCAGGCCCCTTCTGCAATAATCAAATCAGAATATGTCTTGCAGCACTCAATTTATTAGGTTTTCAACTAAATTTATTTCTGCTGAGCTAGAATCAACTCCTAACTGACTCTCCATTCAATTTCTGAGGCGAAAAATTGCATCTTCTGTCATCTTCCTGTTGGTG
>NW_006399758.1:28982129-28984469 GCF_000299155.1 Elephantulus edwardii | reverse complement strand
GCAAGTGACTCAACGGCACATAGCAACAACAATATTGTTTTTATACATATCATCTATATCTATATCAGTATCTATTTATATTTATCTACCTTGTCTTAAAAAAGGCTTTCGGCTGCAAATTTGGGGTTATTTCCAGGCTGGGAAGATGAGCAAAACTCCGGATTTTACAAAGGTGCGTTTTCTGGTTTGGGCCTGAGAATAGGGTGTGGCTCTTGTTCTCAATAGGTTGTGAGCTCATCAGATGTGGCCTCCTCTTTAAAAAGGCTTTTGGGTAATAAAAACAAATAAATAACAAGTATTGGAAAAATGAGAGTACTATCTGGTAATTGTGGAAGCAATATTACTTATTTCAAGAGCATATATACATTTGAATGGCTTATAAACAACCATATGTGTATATGAACATAAGAGTCAATCAAGAAATATAAACTTTGAACAATAAAAAAAATTTAAATGTCTGGGGAAAAAAAGAAAAATAAAAAGGCTTTTGGGCCCTTGGGCCTGGTTTTTGTGGATCTCCCAAATAAAGCAGGTTTGGAATCAGGAGGAGCAGTGGCATCCACTTTCAAGAAAAAGCTTGCCTCCAGAAACTCTATGAACTTGGAGAAAAGATGAAAGTTCTACATTCAAGATTTTAATTCATAGGGTCAATATGGATTGTCTACAACCACATGTCACTTAACAACAATGAATATATAAATATATATTATATAAATACACATAAATTTATATATATATATTTGTTGTTGTTGCTAGGTGTTGACTAGTTGAGTACAACTCATAGCAGCTCTATGAACTACAGATATGAAACATGTTCTAGCCTGTGTTCATCATTTTTGACAAACTTGAGCCCATTGTTCTAGTCACTACGACAATCCATCTCATTGAGGGTCTACCTCTTTGTCACTGACCCTCTACTTTTCCAAGTGTGATGTCATTTTCCAAGGCATAGCTTTTTCCTAGCAATATTCCTAAGTATGTGAGATAAAGCTTCACCTTATTTTCCTCCAAGAAGAACTCCAGCTGCACTTCCTTCAAGTCATATCTGTTCATTCTTTTGGCAGTCCCTGGATATTCAATACTCTTCTCCAACACCACAACTCAAAGATGTTGGTTCTTTTTCTGTCATCTTTATTAACTGTCCAGCTCTCAAATGCATAACAAATGATTGAAAATGGCTTTGCCTGAATCAGACAAACCTTAGTCATTAACCTGATATCATTGTTCCTTAGCAGTTTGGAGAGGTCCTTGACAACAGACTTTGCCAATGCAATAAGAACATATTGTTCTTGTTGTTGTTATGCAACATCAAGTCACCTGCAACTCATAGCGACCCTATGTACAGCAGCCCTAAACTCTGCCCTATCCTATGCCAATCTCACCATCTCTGACACACCTACCCCCATCACCCCAGTAACTGAATCAATCCAACTGATAGAGGGTCTTCCTCTCCTGCACTGTTATTCCATCTTCCCAAGCATGACGTCCCTCTCCAAGGACTGGTCCCTCCTTGCAAAATCTCCAAGGTATGTCAGACGAAGCTTCAGAATCCTTGCCTTCAAGGAGCAGCCCAGCTTCATCCTCTCAAGGACAAACCTGTTTGTTTTCCTAGCAGTCAATGGTAGATTCAATACTCTTCTCCAACACCACAGTTCAGAGGCATCAATTCTCCTTCTATCATCCCTAGTCATTGTATAGCTCTCTGATGTATAGCAAGTGATTGCAAAGACCATAGCCTGTATCAAGCACACACCTTCAGACTGACATCTTTGCACTTCAGCACTTTAGAGAGATCTCTAACCGCAGACTTTCCCATCTCAATATGTCTTTTAATTTCCTGGCTGCTTTTGTCAAGATGTTGACTGTGGGTTCAAGCAAACCAAAGAACAATATCAATCTCTTCACCATTGATTATGACACTGCCAATCACAACAACAATATTTCCTTCCTATTTGTGGATAATAGGTTCTTTGTGTAGATGTAAGTTTTGTGTGAACATAATTGTCTTGAGATTCCCATTTTTCTCAACTTTAGTCATATTCTGTTATGATCTGCACAGTCCAATGTCTTGTATAGGCAATAAAGCACAAGTGGGCATTCTTTTAATATTCTATGCACGTGTGTGTGTGTGTGTGTGTGTGTGTGTGTGTGTGTGGCTTAACATGGTAACTATAAAAATGGGTCAAGTGTGTCGGAGATGGTGAGGGTGGCACCGGGTAGGGCAGAGTTCAGATCTGCTGTGCATACAGTCACTACAAGACCCAATAGATAGCACATAATAACAACATTCAGAGAAAAAGATGGCAATTTCCTCACATGCAGTTAAACTGTCTCTGAAAA
>NW_006399758.1:28969650-28981990 GCF_000299155.1 Elephantulus edwardii | reverse complement strand
ATATATATATATATATTTCTATTTAAAGCATACATACTATTTCTAAATATTAGTCTTGGTGATATGTAATTAAAGCATTTAACTACTGACAGAAGTTGGCCATTTTGAATTCACTAGCATCTGTTGTGTATCATCAAGTCAGAGCCAACCTGTAGTCAACCCTCAGTTGTATTTTCAGAGGCAGTTTAATTAATTGCATGGGAAGAGATTGCCTATCTTTTTCCTGTGAAGAAGCTAGGCTGAGATAAAAGAATTTTAAGCTAAATCTCCAACCCTGAATAAAATTCAACACAATTATGCCAGTTTAAATATACTTTTTCAAGTGAATATTCATTTTTTTCTTCAAAATGAATAGAAAATTAAAAGCTTATAATGAGCAAAAAGTCATCATAACAGATGGAGAGGAAACGGAAACTGTCAAGAGCCTTACCTTTCTAGGATCTGCAATTAACATCTTTGGTACCAGCAATCAGAAAATAAGGAAACTCATTGTTACTGGGAAAGTCTGCCGTTAGGGACCTCTCTAATTTATTGAGGAGTAATGATGTCAGTTGGAAGACTAAGGTGTGTCTGATTCAGGTGATAGTGTTTCCAATCACTTGCTATTTATCTGAGATCTGGACAATGAATAAAGTTTACACAAGGAGAATTGGCACCTTTGAGCTGTGGTGTTGGAGAAGAACACTGCACATCTCATGGATAGCTAAGAGAACAAACCTGCTACATGTCTTGTAGAGGGTGCAGCCAGAGTGCTCTTTGGAGACAAGAATGATGAGGCTTCCTTTCACATACTTTGGGCATATTACTACGAGGAGCTATTCCGTGGACAGGGACATGATGCTGGGAATGGAGGAGGGTCAGTGAAGGAGAGGAAGACTCTCAACCAAGTGGGTTGACATGGTGACTGCCACAAGGGGATTTTGTGTGTCAGAAAGTGTGAGGATGGCACAGGATAGAACAGGATTTAGATCTTTTGTTCATAGGGTCACTATGAACTCATCTAATGGCATCTAACAACAGCAACAACAACGAGCAAAGATTAGTTCATAATAGAATTTTAAAAACGGTCTTAGAGATGTACATCTAAAACAGAAAAACGCTAAATTGATTTAGCCATAGTTTATACACTCATCTATCATGATTTTGTAGAGTTTTTACCCCCTCAATGTAAAAGGATAGTTTTGTGCAAAAAGAAACAGAGAAGACATGGAACATCAAAGTGTGATTTCTCCTGGGAAAATAACATTAATATTGTAATGGGAAGTCATCACAAACTTCATACTAAATTTTTCTAATCGACATAAGGCCTAAGGACCACATATTTGCAAGTGTACAAAATTATCACAAGAATATAAATTCTGCAAAGTAATATATTTTTTTTCTCCATTATTCTCTTCCAAGCATTTAGAGATGTGATTGACACAGGGTGAATATTCAGTAAGTTTTTCTTCTATTAGTAAATTAACGGATGGGTGAATTACAGACCATTTTTGTTCACATCTAGATTATTGAATGAGGAAAGGTAAAATAAATATCAAGATCTCAGTGATTATTCCCAAGGAAACATTCTGGAGTAAATGGTAGAAGAAATTGTACTGGATTTCCTTTTTATATGCTTTTTAAAAAATTTTATTTTATACTGGTTTATTTACAAAGTTCAAATACATTGTTTTTTACACCAGATATTTCCTATCCCCTTCACTTCCTCCCTCCTCCCATCAAATTTTGCAATCCTATGATTAATCACATATAGCCCCTCACCCATCCTTACCCCTCTGCTTCCTCCTTCTCACACTCTTGGATCCTCATACTCATTCTACAATAATGGTCTTACACAGTATTTGTCCTTATGGAACTGGAACTGAGTTAGTTCACTAAACATAATGTTATCTAGTCTCTCCCAAGTTAGATAGTAATTTACAAAATCATTATCCCTGCATGCTGCATAGTATTTCATTGTGTGAATGTACCATAATTTCTAAATCCGTTCAGTTGTGGTTGGACATTTAGGCTGTTTCCATGTTCTTGTGATGATGAATAATGCTGCTATGAACATTGGTGTAGAAGTTTCTGTTTGTGCCTCAGTTCTCACTTTTTTCAAGGTATATTCCAAGCAATCAAATAGCTGAGATATATATAATTCCTATGTTCAGCTTTTTAATGAGGCACCAAACTCCCTTTCAGAGAGATTGCACCATTTTACAATCCCACCAACAATTTATAAGAGCTCCTATCTCACCACATCCTCTCCAAAATTTATTACTTGCTGTCCTATTAAACTTTGCCACTGATATCTAGATGGTATCTCATTGTGGTTTTGACTTGTTTTCTGTTACTGCCAGTGATTTTGAGTAATTTTTAATGTGTCTGTTAGTCATCCAAATATCTTCCTTTGTGAAAATTCTTTTCGTGTCTTTTGCCCATTTTGTAATTGTGTTACCAGGTTCTTGTTTTTTTCCTGTTGAGGTCCTGTAGGATCATGCAAATTTTTGTATGATATCCTTGTCTGAAATGGTGTTACCAAATGTATTTTCTGAGACAGTAGATTTTCTTTCATTCTGTTGGAAAATGTTTTTGATGCGCACAGAGATTTAATTGTTAGAAGGTCCCATGCATCAATTTTATCCTCTCCAGATTGTGAATTTCTGGCTGTATTTAGCTGTCTCTTTATACCATAGACTAGGCCACCTAAAATTGACCCCAGTTTGTCTCTGACAAACTTTATGGTTTTGGTCTTTACTCCCAGCTCTCTGATTCACCTTGAGTTGATTTTTGTGTATGGGGTGGATCTTGTTTCAGCTTTCTGTAGGTAGTAGTCCAGTTTTGCCAGCACCATTTGTTGAAGATGTTGTCCTTTCCCCATTTGATAGGTTTTATTTGCTTGTCAAATATCAATTTTGTTTCATTGGCTTATATGCTTTATTAGTGTTGTTTGAATGAAATTATAGGAAATTCATTTGAATTTGAAATGGTTTCATTCCTCAAGCCTCAAGAGATCCTTCTCTGAAATAAAAAAACAAAAAACAAAAACCCCATCAACGGTCCTGATTTAATAGAGCTTTACCTTGTTATTTGTTTGAGCTAAACAGGATAATCAGCAAATTAACATTAAAAATGAAGCTTAATGCAGAATGTAGACATATATTGTTGTAAGTGGTCAAGACATAACATTAGTTTGCTTTTCCTTTTCAGTCAGAAACCATCACTGTATTAAATCCAATTTTATATTCAGATAGCTAAATGTATTTCTATTTAGATCCTTTATATAAAAGATTTGACTAATAGGTTTCCTGGTATTGATCCATTCTTGCATTCATGAAATAAACCCCACTGGCCATGATGGATTATGCCTTTTAAATACAGCTGGATATCATTTGCTGATAATTTCCCTGCTATTTTTCAATCTGTATTCATAATTGAGATTAATATTTTCCTTCTATGCCTTTTTTGTCACATTTTGTTATCAGCATGAAAGGGAAGCTTTTCTTCTTCCTCTGCATTCTAGAAACATTTAAATTAACTGAAAAATGAGCTGTTCCTGGAAGATTTGAATAAGGATTTTACAAAATAGGTGGGATCCTTCTTTTTGGGAATGAGATGTTCTCATTTCTACCTGTTTTCCTATGATTTCTGGAATGAATAAATTAAAGCTTTGACAATGTTTTTGTTGATTCATTTACATCAAGAAAAATATCAAGATAATTAAATGTATTTATGCAGAGTGTATTTGGTTTCATGTTGTATGTCTGGATTTCTCTTTTGTGGAAAGTCCCTGGATGGCACAAGTAAGAACTTGAGTATTATTTGAAATTTTGGCAGTTTAGATCTACCCAGAAGCATCTGAGATCTACTTCTGAAAGGTAACACTCATACAAGTCCCACAGAGTGAAGTTTCGCTCTGCAACATGTAAGGGCACCAGAAATTAGAAGCCATTCGACGGCAATGAAATTAGCTTGGTTTAGTTTATTACCCTGTTCAATCTGTATGCTGAGCAAACAATTCAAGAGCTTAAACTTTATAGAGAAGAATGAAGCATCAGATTTAGAGGAAGATTCATCTGTAACCTGCATCATGCAGGTAATAACAACCTTGCTTGCTGAAAATGAAGAAGACCTGAAACATTCCTACAGAATATCAAAGACTACAGTTTTCTGGGCAAAAAGACAACACTGTGATGGATGTGGAAAAAGACTGATATTGTCAATTATTTCCTCTTGCCTAG
Organism: Elephantulus edwardii; assembly: GCF_000299155.1. Taxonomy (NCBI): domain Eukaryota; kingdom Metazoa; phylum Chordata; class Mammalia; order Macroscelidea; family Macroscelididae; genus Elephantulus; species Elephantulus edwardii. Next base: position 28,977,767 of record NW_006399758.1, on the reverse strand, counting down.
ATCCATAATTAACACAATTGGTACATGCAGTCAAGAAATGAGAAGATGTGATGCATCTGGAGAATATGCTGCCAAAGAACTCTCTGAAGTGCTGCAAAGCAATGATATCAGTTTGAAGACTAAAGTTCATGCAATTCAAGCCAAGGTACTTGTTATATATCTGAAAGTAGACAACGAATAAAAATAATAGAAGAACAAATGCCATTGAGCTGTGGTGTGGAGAAAAGAGCTGGATATCCCATGGACTGCCAAGAGAACAAGCAAGTATGTCTTGGAGAAAATGCAGTTATAATGGTCCTTAGAGGCTCTATGATGATCAGGTTCTTCTCATTTACTTTGGTTTGGGGGATGGGTTGGGTTTGTTTTGGGTTTTTTTCCCCTACTAGTTTATTTACAAAACTTGAATACAAATTTGAACATATTCTTTCATTTTCCCCCACCCTCCCACCCATCAAATTTACAACACAATGATTAATCCCCTCTTCCCCCGGTACATCCACATCCCTCTGCTTCCAGCCTCTCCCATTCCTCTTGAATCCTTATACTCATTCTACAAAAATGGTTTTATACAATATTTATCCTTGTGGGACTGAGTTAGTTGACTCAACATGGTGCCTTTCAGTTCCTCTCAAGTTAGGTAATAATTTACAAAGGTATTGCTTCTCCATGTTGCATAGTATTCCATTGTGTGAATGTACTATAATTTCTCAGTCCATTCATTTATGGTTGGACACTTGGGTTGTTTCCCTGTTCTTGTAATGGTGAATAATGCTGCTATGAACACTGGTGAACAAATTTCAGTTTTTGCCTCAGTTCTCATATTCTCAGGGTATATTCCAAGTAGTGGAAAAGCTGGGTCATAGGGAATTTCTATGTTCAGCTTTTTGAGGAAGCGCCAAACAGCCTTCAAGAATGGTTGTATCATTTTACAATCCCACCAACAATGTATGAGTTTCTTTCTCAACACGTTCTTTGCAGCATTTGTTACTTGCTTCCCTGTTAAACTTTGCCACTGTTACTGGAGTGAGATGGTGCCTCATTGTGGTTTTGATTTGCATCACTCTTATTGCCAGTAATTTGGAGCTTTTCTTCATGTGTCTGTTTGTTATTCGAATATCTTCCTCTGTGAAAATTCTTTCCATGTCTTTTGTCTATTTTGTAATTGGTTTATCATTGTTTTTCTTGTGGAATCCCAGGAGTATTCTGTAAACTTTTGCTATTAAGACTGTTGTCTGAGACGGTATTACCAAATGTTTGTTTCCAGTCTGTAGGTTTTCTTTTCATCCTGTTGGGAAAAGTTTTTGATCTCCACAGTGATTTAATCTTTAGAAGGTCCCATGAATCAATTTTATCCTCTTTAGATTGTACATTTCTAGTTGTATTTGGCAGTCTTTATATCTTGGACTAAAGCTTCTAAGCTTGATCTCAGTTTGTTTCTTCTGAATGTTATGGTTTTGGGTTTTACTCACAGGTCTCTGATCCACCTTGAGTTGACTTTTGTCTGTGGTGTGAGATGTGGATCCTCTCATATACTTTGGACATGTTGTTAGGAGGGATGAGTTCTGGGAAAAGACATCATTTTGAAAAGATAGTCAGATAAAGAGAGGATATCCACAAAAGAAGATGGATCAACACAATGACTGTAACAATTGACTCAAGTATATCAGAGATGATAAGGACGGCATAGGATAGAACAGGCAAGGTTCAGATTCACTCTATACAGGGTCACTCTGGATCATCTTTGACTCCATGGTCAAACATTAAACATTAAAGTATTATGAAGAAGAAATGGCTTAATAAGTATTATAACTTCAAAATAATAAATATAAATGACATTTTTGACACATGTGCATCCACTGAAACATGATGTGAAAATATCAGTTACTTCTATTGGATGAATAGACTTGATATATCAATTAAAGTGTGTGGTTGTTGTTAACAGTGATTAGAACCACCATCTGCTCTGCAGGAGAATGCTGTGGCAGTCTCCTGTGAAGATTACAACTTTATGAACCCTAATTCACTTTATGAACTCTATCTTAGAAGCGGTTCTGGTGGCATTAGTGTGTAACATATCAAATTAAGAAACAGAATTTCCATATAGTAGAATCTTTGTATTGCTTTGTATTGATAAACTTTAGGTATTTTCCTATAAAACAAAGGAACAGAAAATTATAAAGCAATGACTTAAAATTTCAACAAAAGAAGCAAACAAAAAAAATAGAGTGAAATTGCAAATATAACTGAAGAAATGTTTCTTCACTTTAAAAAAAAACAACCAAAAAACAAGAACCCACATACAACATTCAAATAAACTTTACCACATTTTCAGTGGAATACTTTTTGGAAAGATGAGTAATCTCCTATTGTAGAGATTAATAGCCTCAGAAATTAAAAACAAACAAAAAAGAAAACAGACCCAGGAGTGTGGTGAAGAAATCCTTACAGCATTTTTAAATAATATATTGTAACCTTTAAATCATGTGTGTTTTAAACTGTTGCAAGACAATAAACTAAATCATATTCCGTGTCTGGCTCATTATAATGACACACTAAGCTTGTTGATCTCTTGTCCAGTACAGCACAGAACCGCAGGAAATACAGGAGTAGTCACAAGTAACCATGGAAACTGAACTTCACGTGCTTGCATAGAATGGAAGAGGTTGCTGTGGACTTTCATTTAAATGAAACATTATGTTTGTTTTATGGACTTAAATTCTCTGGGAAAACAAAACATTCTTTATGTCAATAAGTTATCCTATATATGCAGGTTTTGAATGGTTTACTAGAGAAATGATGGAATTTCATTAGATAAATGTGTTCCAAATTTTATTTAAAAACATGGTAAGCTAACCCAGTTTTTAATTCTATGTAGTAATGGACAAAGACAAAACTATGCTATTTAGGACAAAATAATTCTGAGAAAGATGGTCATCCAAGAATTCAGGAAACTTTAAATCTTCTCTGTCTGGTTCAGGAATTTAAAAATCTTTGCCTTTCTTTTATAAAAGGAGCGGCTGACCAAAACCTATAGGAGGACTCTGAGTGTGGAATTTATCAAATCATCCTCTGTTGGGAGGAGAAGAGAACTTTTATTGAAGAATGGCAATGTCAGTAGGGCAGCACATAGTGAGATTCCTAAGTGCCCCAGAGTCCAAGCATGATTTCCTATGTAGAAATCATCTTAGTCACTGTGATAATGAAAATTCCTAAAATAGTCTATTCTTCCACTATTTTCTACTAATCAGTAAATCTGTAAGCCTGAAATACTGTTTAAGACTAATACTCTTGTCAGAGAAGGTCTAAGTGTTATACACTTTCAGGAAAAGTCTGATGTGTGCCTCCTTCTACCCACTCCCCAACCTACATCTCTGGCTTTTCAGAGAAAGTTTGAATGTACCCGTCATTGGAAACCTCACCAAAATACTTCTGGATTTTAAAGTCATCTTCTACAGCCTTCAAAATCAAAGCAAATATATCCAGCTGAATAAAAGAAAAAAAAGTTTAGATGAGCAAGAAATCATCTCTAAGCAGTCTTTTAGGAAAGCTATGAAAGAATTGGCAAAAAACAAGGCCCCAGGAATTGACGGTATGCCAGTTAATATATTTCAACAAACAAATGCTGCCCTAGATGTGCTCACCAAGTTGTGCCAAGAAATCTGGAGGACAACTACCTGGCTTACTGACTAAAATAGATCTATATTTGTTCCAATTCCAAAGAAAGATGACCCAACAGAGTGTGTAAATTATTGAACAATATCATTAATATCGCATGCAAACAAGATTCTGCTGAAGATTATCTAAAAGTGAGAAGAACAGCACAACAACAGAGAACAGCCAGAAGTGCAGGCTGGGTTTAGAAGAAGATGTGTTACTAGAAATATTATAGCTAATGTTAGATGGCTCTTGGATGAAAGCAGGGAGTACCAGAGGAATGTCTGTTTTCATTGACTATACAAAGGTATTTGACTGTGTGGACCACAACAAACTGCCCAATTCTGAGAAGAATGGGAATCCCAGAACACTTGATTGTGCTTATTCAAAACCTATGCTTGGACCAGGAGGCAGTCATCAGAACAGAGCAAGGAAATTCTGCATGTTTCAAAATTGGAAAGAGTGTACACCAGTGATGTGTTCTATCTCCATACCTTTTCAATCTTTATGCAGAACAGATTATCCAGGAGGCTTGACTCTATGAAGAGAAAGGTGGCATCAGGATTGAACGAAGACTCATCAACAATCTGAATTATGCAGATGACACAACCCCGTTTGCTGAAACGGAAAAGGACCTGAAGTGCTTGCTGCAGAAGGATAAGGACTAGAGCCTTCAATATGGATTGAAGCTTAATATCAAGAAAACAAAGAGTCTCGCCACTGGGCTAATTGGCAGCATCATGTTCAATGGTGAAGAGATTGAGATTGTAAACAGCTTTAGTTTGCTTCACTCCACCAGTAGCCAGGAAATTAAAAGATGTATTGTGTTGGGAAAGTCTGCTGTTAGAGACCTCTGCAATGAAGAACGATGTCAGTCTGGAGACTAAGGTGTGCTTTATACAGGCCATCTTTACAATCACTTGCTATCTATGTGTCAGAGGGCTGGACAATGAGTATGGATGATAGAAAGAGAATGTATGCCTTTTAGCTGTGTGGTTGGAGAAAAGTATTGAATACACTATGGACTGCTAAGAGAATGAACAGGTTCATCCCAGAGAGGGTTAAGCCAACCAGCGCCTTGGAGGCAAGGATTCTGAAGCTTCATCTGACATACTCTGGGCATGTTACAAGGAGGGACCAGTCCTTGGAGAGGGTTGTCATGCTTGGGAGGATGGAGGAACAGCACAGGAGAGGAAGACCCTTGATGAGATATATTGAGTCAGTGACTGGAGAAATGGGGGTAGATGTGCCAGAGACAATAAGATTGGCACATGATAGAGCAGGGTTTAGTGCTGTTGTACATAGTCACTGAGTTGCGGGTGACTCAAAGGCACATAATAACAACATGAAAACCAGTAAGAACTAAGAAAGTTAATGATTAAGAGACATTTATAGAATTGGTGTGGAGTTTGTCTCTCAATATGTGGATGACCGACTATGTGTAGGGGTGTGACAATGTGAGTGAGGCATTTTGGCTTATCCGCAAAGGGATTGGCTATATCTACCATTCCACAAGGGAATTGACGGGTATCCATAAAATACAAGAGGATTGACCAGTCTCTCCGAGAAATTGAACAGCTCTAGCTCCAGAGAGTAGAAGATCTTCCCCTATGAGAAGAAGGAATTTCTCCCCCGGCAGAAAGAATTGTTCCACCACCATAAGCAATTCTTCACCTATCCAGACAGGAGAGATCACTCCAACACAGAAAAATGTAGGAAGGACATGCTTTGGGATGGCAATGATAGCAATGACTGAACTGGAAAACTGGAAATAAGGCTTTGATGTAGGGGAAAACAATATTGGCAGGACTTAGAACTATTTTGGAAATTTAGAGCCGTAAGGCTCATGGCTGAGGTTCCTATGTGTACATTTTGGGGGTTGTTTTGACTGTATTTTCTTTTATTAATCTGAACTGTAATCATTTAACGCCCTTAATATAGTTCTGTGTGGTCTGGGAGCTCAATGGATTTTGGACCTGCACAAGCAGTAAGATTAATGTTGAGATGAGTAGAAGGAGACATGGGAGTGCTGGGGACATGTCTGACCACATAGGAATTGGTCTAGGGTTATTGATGCTGTGGGTCAGGATAGTTTCTCCCTATAAAGTTGGTAAAGGTCAATATGTGGTCCTTGCTCTTTTTTACAACTGGAAACTCTTCAAGTGTAAGGATATGGTTTGAACCACCATCTGTTCCACGGGAGAAAGATAAGAAGTCTAATTCTATGTAATTTATTGTCTCTGAAAACTCACTAGAGAGTTAGCTGAAAGACAATTCCTGCTACAAAGTGTATAACAATGACAACATTTATAAGACACTCTTTCCTGACATCATACTGAAGAGTTAAAGAAATGTCTTGTTCTCAGAAATCTTAAAGCACAGTTGAGGAATCAAGGCTTATTTCCACATAAAAAAGTGTATCAAACTATGCAAATTATTACAATGTTCAGAGGAGGGAGGGATCAGAGCATGCTTGATAAAAGAGGTAGTGCATTAGTTGCCTTTTGTGGGCTTAATCCAGTCCATGGTCTTCACAGTTACTTGTTATGATTCAGAGAGCTGGACAATGACTAAGGATGACAGGATCTAACAAACTACTATTTTGTTTTGGTATTAAGGGATATAACTTTCAATGAAGCTACTGAAATTAAAAAATATATATGTGCCTTTGAGCTGTCATGCTGGAGAAGAGTCTTGAACAAACCATGGACTGGCAAAAAAAAAAACAAAAACACAAACAGGTCTATAATGGAGAGGGTGAAACCAAGTTTCTCCTTGGAGACTAGGATTTTGAAGCTCCATCTCACATACTTTGGGTTCATGGCCAGGAGAGACCAGTCCTTGGAGACGACATCATGCTTGGAAGGGTTGGAGGGACAGCACAGAAGAGAAAGACTTTGGGTGAGATAAACTGATACAGAAACTGGGGCAATGGGGGTTGATGTGTCAGAATTAGTGAGACTGGCTCAGGACAGGGCAGGGTTTCAGAGCTGCTGTAAAGAGGGTAGCTATGTGTTGCAGGCCACTTGATGGCACATAACTACAGTAACAACAATGCATGGATAATTTTTCAAAGGAATCCCTTGATAGTGAAAATAGTTAATAAGTTTAGCTGCTAACCAGAAGTTTGGTAATTGAAGTCCCTTCAAAATGCCTCAAAATATCAGCCTTTGAAAACTCTATAGGACATGCAGCACTACTCTGATACATGTGAAGTTGTTACAACTCAAAACTGACTCATTAAAAGCAGGTTTTAAAATTTTAAAAGACAGAGCAAATTTATCCTAATATCCAAATTGAGATAGTATTTCTTAAACGTAGCATTAAACACTAATATAAAAACAAAACACAAATTTCAAAATAAGTTGTGGTACATTCTAATTTTTTATGCCAATGATTTTTTCCCATATGATCTAAGAAACTTAAACTTTCATCTAGAAAATACACAGATATTAAAACAATTAGTTTTCTAATATTGGATCGCTTAAAAATTCTTACCTAATAGCTTAGTACTTTAATTTTTGGTTTCCAGATTTGTTTTCAAAAACATAACAATTAGAGGAACAAGAATATAAATATACAGGAAACCTATCATTGTATAGTGCATTTTTTTGTTTTGCTGATGCTATTTTTATGAATTTTAAATCAGAAAGTTGGTTTCATTGTAGTGTTTCTATTAGTTTTGACAATCAAAATTGCATAGCTGTTAATTTAAATGTCCTTTGTTAACTTACAATTCTTGCATTTAATTAAAGAAACCTAAATTAGATACCATTATGTTTTATTAAAATAACATGTTAGCAATATATTTAATAATAGTTTTTATTAAATTCTTGATTATTTTATTTAATTTATCAATGTTCGAGTATATTTTAGGAACAAAATAATTTGTTTAGTAGATCTTTGGTTGTGTTATCTATGTCAAGTCAGGACCAACCCAAAGCTACCTTTTCAATGGATTTTCAGAGGCAATAAATCACATGGGAGGAGATTGTTCATCTTTCTCAATTGAAATAGCTGATAGATTCAAACCTGAAATCTTCTAAAATTAATTTTAGGAGATGAAGATAAAATTTCTGTGGTGATTTTTATTGTTAAGTACCATCAAGTCAAGTACAATTCAGAGCAATCCTATAAACAATCAAATCCCTGTCTTGTCCTGCGTCCTTTGCTATAGTCACTGTATCAGTTCACCTGGTTGAGATTTTCCTCTTTCTCACTATCCAAGTTCCACCTCCACTGTCCCAAGCATGATGTCCATCTCTGAGAAATAGCCACTTGTAGCAATATGCTCACAGTATATGAGACATTCTTTATAATTTTTGCCTCTAAGGAGCATTAATAACAAAGTCTAACAACAACTCTTTTTTTATATTTTCTCTGCTATATTTGATCATGACAACATGCGTATTCTAGAATTTCAAAATACTTGTGGATTTTTTAAAATATATTTATTTTTTAAT
>NW_006399758.1:28964429-28965655 GCF_000299155.1 Elephantulus edwardii | reverse complement strand
CCATGAACATTGGAAATTAAAGTATACTGTGATGTTTTTTGAGGGGGGTGGTGAGTTAGCCTAGAAATATCTATGAGATTGAGTTGGTTTATTGTGTGGTTTAATTTCTCAACGTATTTGTTGAGTTTCTTTCTGATAGTTCTATCTTTTCTTGAGAGTGGTGTATTGAAACCTCCAATTATTATAGTGGTATTGTCTATTTTCTTTTTCAGTTTTGTTAACATTTGTTTTATATATTTTGCAGCTCTATCATTTGCTGCATAGATATTTATTATTCTTATATTCTCTTTTTCTTTTGACCCTGTAAGCATTATGTAGTGACCTTCCTTGTCTGTTGTGACGGTTTTTGCATTGAAATTTATTTTAGCAGGTATTAATATTGCTACTCCTGCTTTCTTCTGGTTGTCATTTGCTTGTTATATTTTTTCCTCACCCTTTTATTTTTTAATCTTTATCTTCACTTTTCAAATGTGTCTCCTGTAGACAGCATACTGATAGATTTTTCTTTTTTATGCAATTTGCTCTTTTTGGGTGGTGTTGTTGCTTTGGTCCATCCTGCTTTCTATGGCATCGCTGTATGAAAGATGTCTCTCAGTGTTTCCTGCAACACTGGTCATATTTTTACAACTTCCTTAGTTTCTGATTTTCTGGTAATTTCTTGATCTCTCCTTCATATTTAATGGACAATTTTGATGGGTACAGTATTTTTGCTTGAAAGTTGTGGCCTTTGAATGTTCAATAGATGTCATTCCTCTGTCCTCTTACTCGGTTTCTGGTGAGAAATTGTTGCTTAATGTTATTTGCTTTCCCTTATAAATTACTCTTCGCTTCTCCATCATGGCTTTCAGAATTCTCTCCTTATCTTTGGTTCTGACAAATTTGACTAGGATCAGTCTTGGTGTTTTTCTTTTGGAGTAATTCCAAATGGTGTTAACCCAGCTTCTTGAATATATATTCTCTCATCCTTCATTATGCCTGGAAAGTTTTCCTCCCATAATTATTCCACAACTTTTTCAGTGCCTTTACTTGCTTCGTCCTGTTCTGGGATTTTGATAATGTACATATTATCTCTCTTGATAATGTCCTACATTATTTTTGTTTTCTTCTCTTTCTTTCATTTTTTTATTCTGCTTTTTGTTCTAGTAGGTCAGTGGTGACAGTTCTATCTTCTTTTTTTCTATAATTATATTTTATTAATTTTCATAAACATTTACAGAGATTTTGGG
>NW_006399758.1:28953365-28963036 GCF_000299155.1 Elephantulus edwardii | reverse complement strand
TTTTGGATGTGCATAGGGATTTGAGTCTTAGAAGGTCACATTCATCTATGTTATCTTCTCCTGGTTGTAGCTACAATTCTATCTTCTATTTCACTAGTCTGTGTTCCATTTCTTCAGCTCTGTTCAGGTGTCCTTCATCATGTTGACAGCATCTAAGACATTCAACTTCATATTTTGGATCATGGTTTCTCATTTTTCCAGAGACTCTAATGTCTCCTTTGTTTTATTGGCATTGATTTGGAATTTTTTTTTTTAAGGTCCTCCTGGTTTTTGCTTGCAGTGTCCTTTCACCCTATCAAAATATTCAATCTTTGTTCTTTTAAATTCTGTCAGAAAGTTCCATCAGACTTTCTGGATTCCAGAAATCCATTGACACTGTGTTTCTGTGTGTGTGTGTGTGTGTGTGTGTGTGTGTTGGGGGGGTGACATCATGCTTTGGGCTTGTGTAGGGTGTAAGATAGCCTGTTTCATTTGTAATATTTCTGTGGTAGTGTTTTTCATTCTTGAGGCGATAGCCAGTTCTTGTTCTAAAGTAACTGCTCCAAAAGACTTGATATTCCCCTTGAGAACTGGATCATCTACCCAGCTGCAGCTGTCTCATTTCCTCTTGCTTAAGGTGAAGGGGGGTCTCTCTTGGTCCAGCAATCAGCAGTTATCCCCCCTAAGTACCTCACTCAAATTCCCACTGTCCCCTTTACTCCTGAACGGTGTGCACCTCTGCAGCTCACTGGTTGCCACCGTGGCTCACTGGTCTCCATCGTGGCTCCCTGCTCCCTGCTGAGGCTCGCTACTCATTGCTGAGGCTTGCAGCTCACTACAGCTCACAAAGTAATTGTATTAATAACAGTTTTCAGCCAAATTACAGCTCTCCTAGTTGCTCTGGGTTTTTCACTCTGAGCGCATCACTCTGTGTTTATAATTTTTTTTAATTATTTGTCAAACAACTAGTGTGGAGATAGATATTTTTAAGGACCGCTAATTAAATTGACTTATATATAAACCTCAAGTTTCTATAGTTAAGGATGCTTTAGGCAAAATATTAAATGATCCAGGAAGTATTAAAAGAAGATGGAAAGAGTATACAGAGTCACTGTACTGAAAGGACTTGGCAGACACAGAAGAATTTCATGAAACTACATATGAGCAAGAGCCTATGGTGATGAGGGAAGAAGTTCAAGCTGCTTTGAAAGACTCAGCAAAAAAATAAGTTCCCAGGAATTGTTGGTATACTAATTGGTGTATTTTAACTAACAAAGGTTGCCCTAGATGTCCTCACCAAGTTTTGTCAGGAAATCTAGAGGTCAACCATTTGGCCAACTGACTGGAAGAGATCTATATTTGTTCCCACTCAAAAAAAAGGTGACCCAACAGAGTATGGAAATTATCAAACAATATCATTGATATCATATGCAAGCAAGATTGTGCTGAGGATTATCCAAAAAATAACTGGAACAGCACATCAGCAAAGAACTGCCAGAAGTCCAGGCTGGGTTTAGAAAGCGTTGTGGTACTAAGACTATTGTAGCTAATGTTAGATGAATCTTAGCCGAAATCAGGTAGTACCAGAAGAATATCTGTGTTTCTTTGGTTATGCAAAGGCATTTGAGTGTGTGGATCATAAGAAACTATGGCTGACACTGAGAAGAATGGGAATCCCAGAACACTTGGTTGTGCTAACACAAAACCTATACTTGGACCAGGAGGCAGTCATCAGAACAGAGCGAGGAAACACTGCATGGGATTGGGAAGGGTATACAACAGGGATGTGTCCTATCTCCATATCTTTTCAACATATATGCAGAACAGATTATCCAGGAAAATGGGCTGTATGAGAAGTGTAGCATCAGGATTGGTGAAAGATTCATCAACAATCTGTGTTATGCAGATGACATAGCCCTACTTGCTGAAAGTGAGTAGGACTTGAAGTGCTTGCTACAGAGGGTCAAAGACTATAGCCTTCAATATGGATTGAGGCTCAACATCAAGAAGACAAAGATTCTCACAACTGGGCCAATTGGTAGCATCAGGATTGATGTTGAAGATATTGAGATTTTTAACCGCTTTAGTTTGTTTGGCTCCATAGTCAACACTCTTGGAACAAGCAGCCAGGAAACTAAAAGACATATTGTGATAAGAAAGTCTGCTGTTAGAGACCTTTCCAAAGTACTGAAGGGCAATGGTGTAACTCTAGAGACTAAGATGTGCCTGATACTGGCCACAGACTTTGGAATCACTTGCTGTGCATCAGAGAGCTAGACAATGACTAGTGAGAACAGAAAGGAGACTTAATGCCTTCAACTGTGGTGCTGGAGAAGAGTATTGAATATATCATGGACTGCTAAGAATAGAAACAGGTTCATCCTAGATAGTTAAACCAGGCTACTCCTTGGAGGCAAGGATTCTGAGGCTTTGTCTGACACACTTTGGACATGTTGTAAGGAGGGACCAGTCCCTGGAGAAGGACGTCATGATTGGGAGCGTGGAGGGACAGTGCAGGAGAGAAAGACCCTCTATGAGGTGGAATGATTCAGTGACTGGGGTGATGGGGATAGGTATGTCTGAGACAATAAGATTGACAAGGGATAGAGCAGGGTTTACGGTTATTGTACAAAGGGCTGCTGTGAGTCGCAAGCAACTCAATGGTACATAATAAGACAACAACAAATACACACACACACACGCACACATATTCATCTAAATATATATCACAAAATTCTTTAATATGCAGAATAGGTAAAGTTATTCAAATAATTACATATTATATTACTGATACTAAAATTTCTAGTTTTGCTGCCATCTTCCAAACAGCAATATTATCAATACTTATGAATCTAAATCCCCATTTTCTTATTAAACAAAATTTAACCAGCTATTTTTACTTTTTCATTATCACTATGCAAGCTACTTATTTTCATCAAGACATTAGAATTGAAAATTTCATTTTTTTTATAGGTCACATTTCTAATGGCTACATTTTTACCTATATATACCAAAGATGGGTCCACCATTTTCAAATGCTATTGAGTCACCACCCTAACCATTTAGCTTTCTTATCCTTCCAGTATACTGGAACTCTAAATTACCAACAAGAATTCACTTTAAGGTTTGTTTACTCTACATTTACATATAAACCATTAAGTACTAATATGAAAAAATAAATCCTCTCTGTTCAAACTCAGTCAACAATTCTTCTATTTGTCCACACTTCAGAACTTCAACATCCCTTCACCATACACTCTCTCCATAACTTCTATTTTTTCTCCTATTTCTTCATTTCATTTTCAGCCCCATACATGTCACCATGTCCACCCATTAGAGAAAAATTCTCTTTTAAATTAATATATTAATATAATAGTAACAATTTTGACCACTTTCTTCTCCAACTCACAAATTAATCTCTCTTCATAGATCATTTTATGTCTTCCTTTTAATTCAATGAAAGTAGTGCATACATTTGTTGTTCAAAAAAAATAATCTTGAACTTCAATAAAACACCAAACGTTGTTCAGGACATTTGTTTCTTCAGCCCAAGCTTACTTTGTTTTATTATTGTGCTTTCCTTTGTTGAGCTTCACAGATACTATGGTTTTCACAGATTGAAGATTTGTGGCAACTCTACCATGATTAAGTCTATTGGTACCGTTTTTCCAACAACATGCACTTACTTTACATCTCTGTGTCACAGTTTGATAATTCTCACAATATTTAAAACTTCTCAAAAATCCTATTGCATGCTAAAAAACTATAGTACCGTATAAACATACCTTTTATATGCAGTAGAAAAAAAAATAAAATTATGTCATTCATTTCATTGTAAGATTTGTTTCTTTGTGGTAGTCTGGAACCAAGTCTACAATCTCCAAGAAATGTCTGTATTTTTGTCACTTACTTTTTTTTTTACACATTGAACATTGAACTTTTATTTTTGGTGTGATTTCTATATATCAGGAACACAAGTAATCCTTTTACAAATGAAAGTGATTACCAGAATAAACAATGATAAAACAAAACTGGTATTTGATACGAATCCACAGGAGTTTAAGCTTCAAATCCAGCCAACAAGTTTGCTACAATCTCTTTAAGCTTTGCATCTGACTGTTTTGAGATCTTCCCATCAGGCCTGATATTGCCCACTAGGGCCTGTTGCTGGCTGATGACGTAAGACAAGAAAGCATTCTTGAACTTTTGACCTTGCTGGACTCGAGTATCACTTACTTTTGATTTACTGCTCCATCACTCTCTTGTATTAAATATACACACACAGAGAAAGAGAGAGAGAGAGAGGTGTCTGTACACACACTAACACACAACAGTGAAATTTTACTTGTTTCTTGAACCATAGTTGACTTTGCAGCAGGTTTTCAGAGGTTTTCTCCCATGAAGCAGCTAGTGGATTCCAACTATGTACCTATGGGTTGCCAGCACAACTTCTCACGATTAAGCAATCAGATCTCCCTTCTTGATAAGGCTCTTAATTAATTAAATTTTCCCTCAAAAATTGGCCACTTCTCTTCAGTTTCTGTTACAGAATTTTTCCATTATCTCGTGATTTTATGTTAAAAAGTTTAGAATTTTAGTTATAGAATTTTCACAGTAATGTTTTCTAGTAAAAAAATGAATATGACAATTTTTTTTCTGAAAGTCATTGAGCCTGCTGATTTGATGAAATGACCATTCACTGAGTCATGTGGACTCATTTGCTTTCACAGGCCCTGAGAAATAAAGCTTCTATTCTTCAAATGTGTCCTAAGAGAAAGTTGCGTAAAAAATTCTAATAGCGATATAATCAGACTATTATCACACAATTGCACCATGAAGAATACCAGTCATGGATATAATCATAGAAAATTACCAGACAATTGCAACATTAAAATGCATCAATCATAGATACAATCACACAAATTACTACAATCAGTAGTGAAGCTTAAAGCAATTACAACTTTTCAAGTAATTTTTGTGTGGAAAATTATTTAAATAGCAATACTATGTTTTTAACTTTTAAGCAAATTCAAAAGAATGTCTCTGATACATGGAGATGCATGCTTCACTAGTGGAAGAGCACTCCTCACATTTCATTCAATTTCTTTCAAATTTCTACTTAACTATCAATGTCTCTGAATATCTAATCTCAATTTGAAAGAAAAAATTGCTTTCAAAATACAAATAAATAATGAATGCACACTGGTGTTAAGCTCCCTACACCAAAATAAATTTCTAATTTATCCAATAAGATAATCTCTTTTAGTCTTCAATTATATATAGTGAAATAGCATATATATTCAATGTGCACCAATTATTTCTTAAAATAGTGACTTTAATCTGGTGCAGGTATCTCTCTAAGCTGGAGCAAATCTACGCAAGAGATTTTAGTGCTACGGTCAATGGAAAGGAAAAAAATAACATAAAACTAAGTGACAAGACAATTACAAAGAAGAAAATCTTGCAAATTGCTTACCTTCCCATATGTATTTCAGAAGATGCTATGCTTATATTTTCTCTTTTCTGAAAAAACCCCCAAACCCAACCTATCTTTTTCTTTTATCCTCTTCCTATTTAAATATGTCATAAAACATATTTAAATATTGCTGAAACAGTAATACTATGTTTCTAGTATTTAAATAAATTCCAAAGCATGTCTCTGACATGGCTCATTAAGAAGAAGGGCATACTTCCCTAATAATCTCAAATGTCTAATGCTTTAATTCAAATCTTCAGGTGGTGGAAGGAAAGAGAAATTATGTTCTGTTGATACTTAAAAAATGATCCCAAACAGTTGCCATTTAGCTTTTCCAAATTCATGGAAATCTGCTGATTTCAGAATAGAACTGTGCTCCTTGGGGTTTCCAAACTGTTGTGATCTTTGAAAGCAGATTTGTTGCCTTTTCTACTGAGGTGCCTCAGGATGACCTCGAATCACCAAACTTTATGTTAGTAGCTGAGTACATACCACTCAGGATCATATCTGTTAAAATTACCCAGTGAAAAATTGTCAGAGGCATGTTTTGAGCCAAGTAGTCTTTTGATCTCATGTATTGATCTCTGCTAAAAATGGAAAACTATGCAATACTAAGGAAAAATGATTCTGCAAAATATGTATTACATGAAAGAGTCTAAAGAGCTTTATGTGGAATGAAGTAATTCAGTCTCACAAGGACAAATACTACACAAAATTATTATTATAAAAACCGATGGATGAAAGAACAAGATGTGTATAAGTGTTCATAAGAGTAAGGAAGGAAAGAGAAAGGGTGGAAAAGGAAGAAGGAGAAAAAATCACTAGGATACTAGGATAGTGGTTATTGGGGGGGATGAGGGTGTGAAGAAATAGGAAAGATTCAATGAGAACTTGAAAAGATGGGATAGTGATAAGCATGAATCAATAGTAATAAATTTTATAAAGTACAATGTATATGAATGACTGTATAAAGGACAATGTGCATTAATGAAGCACAATGCAAATAAAATATTGTCTGAAACACAATGTACATGTGTGGAATACAATGTTTATGAATTATTTTATGCAAATCAATAAAAATATGAAGTTGCTGTTGTTATGTGCCATCAAATCTTCTGCAACTCATAGCGACCTTATTTACAATAGCTCTGAACTCTTCTATCCCAAGTCAGTCTCACTCTCTCTGACATCCCTACCACCATTACTCCAGTTACTGTGTCAATCTATCTCATCTAGGGTCTTCCTCTCCCTTGCTATCCCTCCACCTTTCCGAGCATGATATCCTTCTCCAAGGACTTGTCCCTCCTGGCCACATACCCAAAGTATGTGCTAGAGTTTAAAAATCCTTGTCTCCAAGGAGCAGCCTGGTTTCACCTTTTCCAGGACAGATCTAATTTTCTCTTGGCAGTGCATGATATGTTCAATATTCTTCTCCAGCTCACCTCCTGGTGAATAGCAAATAATTGCAAAGACCATGGATTGGATCAGGTGCACCTGAGTCTCTAGACAGACATCATTGCTCTTCAGGACTACAGGTATCAAGAGTGTTACTTGTGGAGCCAAGCAAGCTGAAGCTGTCAACAATCTTAATCTCTTCATCATTTATTATGATGCTACATTTGCCCAGGGCTGAGAAGCTTTGTTTTCTTGATGTTGAACTTCAATCCATAGTGAAGGCTACAATTCTTGAACTTCTGCAGCAAATATTTCATGTCCTCCTCAGGTTCAGCAAAGTCATGTCCTCTGCATAGTGTAGATTGTTGATGAGTCTTCATCCAATCCTGATGCCATACTCCACCTCATAAAGTCCAATCTTCTGAATGGTCTGTTCCTCATATTGATTGAAACAAATAAATTTCAGCAAATGTATGCCTTGGATGTGCTCACTAGGTTGTACCAGAAAAACTGCAAGATGACTACCTAGCCAACTGACCGAAAGCAATCCATATTCCTTCCCATTTAAAAAAAATAATAATCAGAGTGTGGAAATTATCAAACAATATCTCTAATATCACAAACAAGCAAGATCCTACTGAAGAGATTATCCAAAAACAATTGGAACAGTACATCAACAAAGATCTTCCAAATATACTAGCAGGGTTTAGAAGAGGCCATGGCACCAGGAAGGTTATAGCCAGTGTCAAATGGACCTTAGCTGAAAGCACAGAGGACCAGAGAGATGTCTATCTGTGATTCTTTGACTATGCAAAAATATTTAACTGTGTAAAACACAATAAATTGTGTCTAACATTGAAAATAATTGATATCCCAGAACATTTGTTTAATTCTTCTTATATAAAACTTAGACTTGGACCAGGAAGCAGTCATCAGAACAGAGCAAGAAAACACTGCGTGGTTCAAAATCAGAAAAGGTGTATGTCAAGGATGCATCTTATCTCCAAACTCCATACCTTTTCATTCAAAATATTAGGTGGAAAAAAGTAAATGACCACGGGAGTGATCCCACTCCTACTAAGATGGTTAAGAACTGGTGATATTGTAAATAAATTGGAATGTTTCTCTTTTGCTTTCTTTTTGGGAATACAAAATAGTATGAGAAACTGTGTGTCATTTCTTTAAGGAAAACCTAAAAAAGTTAATTACTATGTGACACAGAAAATGTATTCTTATGAATATATCCAGAAAACTTGAAAATAAAGTCTCAAACAGATGTTTGAACATTAGTGTTCATTGCAGCCCCATTCACAATAGTTAAAAGATGGAAACAATCTAAATGCCTATCAATGGATAAACAAACTGTGGTATATATGTATAAGGGAATACAACTGAGGCATTTTATGAGGAAGGACAAGGACTGCAGCCTTCAATATAGATTGAAGCTCAACATCAAGAAAACAAAGATTCTCATCGCTGGGCCAATTGATGGCATCATGACCAATGGTGAAGAGATTGAGATTGTTAACAGCTTCAACTTGCTTGGCTCCACAGTCAACACTCTTGGTACCCGCAGCCAGGAAACAAAAGACTACATTGGGAAATTCTGTTGTCAGGGACCTCTCCAGAGTACTGAAGAGCAACAATGTCAGTCTAGACACTAACATGTGCCTGAGCACATGTGGTCTTTGCAATTACCTCTTATGCATCAGAGAGCTGGACAATAACTAAAGATGCTAGGAAAAAAACCCCAACAATGCCTCTGAGTTGTGGCGTGGAGAAGAATATTGAATTTAACATGGACTACTAAGAAAACTTATCCATCTGTCCTGGAGAGGGTGAAACCAGGCTGCTTCTTGGAGGTGAGGATTTTGAAGTTCTGGCTCACATAGTTTGGGCATGTTGCCAGGAGGGACCTGTCCTTGGAGAGGGACATCATGTTTGGAAGGGTGGAGGGACAGCATAAGACAGAAAGACCTTGAGTAAGCTGGATTGACTCAGTGACTAGGGTGATGGGGACAGGTGTTTTGGAAATAATAGTGTGTCAGAGACAATGAAATTGGCTCAAGAAAGGGAAGGGTTCAAAGCTTTTGTACGTAGGGTCACTATAAGTCACAGGAGATTCAACAGCAAATAACAACAACAATAAATTAGTTAAATAAAGGCTTGATATATGCTACAATATCGATGAAGCTGGAAAACATTACACTGAGTGCAGTAAACCAACCACATAAAGTCTGTTACTGTTGTTGTTATTGCTGTTGTTAAGTGTCGTCAAGTCACAGGCAACTCAAAGCAACCCTGTGAATGAAAGTCCTGGACACTTCCTGTAAAACTTTCATCCTTTCTCCAGGTTTATAGGGTTTCTCTGGAAACAAAAGGTCTAATACTGCATAATATTATTTATATAAAATTACAGGAAGAGGTCAATGTTTAGTTAAATCTAATTTATTACTGGTTACCTGAGGTGGGATGGAGAGAAAAGGTGAAATTATTCCCTATGAAGTACTGAGTTTTGATTTTTAATGATGGAATAATTATGTTGAATGAGACAGTGGTGTACAGTTGATTATTATAAATGTTTTCAATATTTTTTATGCCTGTAAAAATAAACCCCAAACCTACAAAGTGTTTTTATCATGGAGTAGGCTCCATGCTACACACAAATTGACTCCTTCATCTTTTCTTCCAAACTAAGCCTCAACACAAGTACTGAAACTAAAGGAGTTAATACTATTTATACTTTAAATGGATGGATGGTGAAGAGATTGAGATTGCACACAGCTTTAGTTTGCTTGGCTCCACAGTCAACAGTCTTGGC
>NW_006399758.1:28949772-28953265 GCF_000299155.1 Elephantulus edwardii | reverse complement strand
TCATTGTGATTTATTTTTTAGTTGATATTTTAATGAAAGATTATAGAGAACTTGGATTCCCATTCATTCATCGTTACACATTTCCCTCCCTTCCCACTTCTCCCCACTCCCAGTTCGCTTTTCTCTATGAAGAGACAAAAAGAAATTCTTTCATTGTTACACAATCCCACCTCCCAGTTCACTTTAGTATGCAGTTCTTATTCTGGACTCTTAATATGCAAATAATACCCAATCACATATGCCTTCTAAACAGTTCTCTCCTTCATCTGTTTCAATACAGTGTACACTGTTTATCCACTCTTAGTTTCCACCAGACCTAATGTATCAATCCTTTTCTACAACAGTGGCATTATGCAGTATTTGTCCTTTTGTGACTGAGATATTTCACTCTACATAATGTCCTCCGGGGTCACTCATTTTGTGTAATATTTCATAAGCTCCTTGTTTTCAATGCTGTGTAGTATTCCATTGTGTGGATATATCACAGTTTCTCAATACATTTGTTTGTTGACGGGCACTTGGGTTGCTTCCAACTCTTTGCTATTGGGAACAAAGCAGCAATAAACATAGGTGTGCATACATCTGGTTGGGTGGCAGTTCTGGTTTCTTTAGGATATACTCCCAGTAGTGGAATTTCTGGGTCAAATGATATTTCTATTTCCAACTTTTTGAGAAATCACCATACTGCCTTCCACAGTGGTTGCACTATTTTAAACTCCCACCAACAGTGAATAAGAGTTTAAGTATCTCCACAACCTCCAACCTCGACAGTATTTGTTATTTCCTACTCTGTTGAAGTTTGCTATACTTACTGGGATGAGTTGATATCTCATAGATGTTTTGATATGCATCTCTCTTAGAGCTAGGGATTTTGCACATTTCTTCATGTGTTTGTTTGCCTTCTGAATGTCTTCTTTGAGGAAGTGTCTATTCATATCCTGTGCCCATTTGGCAATTGGGTTGTTTACCTTTATTTTGTTGTGGTGCTCAAGTATTTTATAAATTGTAGATATAAGTCCCTTCCAGACAGGTCATTAACAATTTTTCCCAGTCTATAGTTTTCCTTTTTACCCGGTTGGAGAAATTTTTGGATGTGCATAGGGATTTGATTCTTAGATCACATTCATCAATTTTATCTTCTCCTGATTGTGGGTTTTCAGGATGCTTAGAAGACTGTTCATGTTATGGATTAGGGCTTCTAGTGTTCTTCCAAACTTTTTTCTAATGAAGTTTATAGTCTTTGGTTTTAGTCCTAGGTCCTTGATCCACTTTGAGTTGGCTTTTGTGTACAGAGTGGTGTGTGGACGGACCATGCTTGAGTTTTCTGCAGATAGTTTTCCAATTTTGTCAACATCAATTGTTAAAAAGGCTACCATTTTGCCACTTGACTGATTTCATCTCCTTGTCAAAAATCAGTTGATCATAGGTAGATTGGCTGATTTCTGGATTCTCAATTCTATTCCATTGATCTATGTGTCTTTCATTATACCAGTACCACACTGTCTTTACCACCAGGTCAGTGTAGTAGTATTTGAAATCTGGGAGTGAGATACCTCCTACTTTGTTTCCCTTTTTAAGGAGTGCTTTGCTTATGCAGGGTTTCTTTCCATTCCAAATAAAATTAGAGATTGAGATTCTTCTCACTCAAGAGGAATTGCTAATTGTATTGGTGTTACATTGAACCTATAAATTGACTTTGGTAGTAATGTCATTTTTATAATATTGGGTCTTCTTATCCAAGAGCAACGTAGATTCTTCCTTTTCTCCAGGTTTCTTTTTGTTTCTTGTAGTCATGTTTTGTAATTTTCTTTGAATAGATCCTTTGTGTTTCTAGTTAGATTTACTCCCAAATGTTTAATCTTGTGTTTAGCTATTGTGATGGGTATTGTTTTTCTTAGCTCCAATTCTGTATTCTCATTGTCTATAGAGAAAACCAATTGAGTTCTGTATGTTGCTCTTATATCCTGCCACTTTGCTCAACTGGTCAACTATGTCCAGTAAAATTTCTTCTGAGTCTTTAGGATTTACTAAGTATACTTTCATGTCATCTGCATATAGAGATAATTTTACCTCCTCTTTGCCAATTTGGATATTTACTATTTCATTCTCTTATCTTGTTGCTATCATTAAGACTTCCAATACAGTATTGAATAGGAGAGGCGATAGTGGGTATCCTGGCCTGGTTCCTGTTCCCAAAGGAAATACCTTTAATCTCTCTCCATTGAGAAAAATATTGGCTCTAGGTTTTGCATATATACTTTTTACTATGTTGAGGAAATTCCCCTCTATTAATCTTTTGCATCAGAGAGTTGGACAATGACCAAGGAAGATAGAAGGAGAATTGATGCCTTTGAGCTGTGGTGCTGGAGAAGAGTATTGAGAATACCAGGACTGCTAAAAAAACAAACAGATTCATCCTGGAAAGGGTTAAACCGGGTGGCTCCTTGGAGGCAAGGATTCTAAGGCTCCATCTAACATACTTTGGACATGTTGTGAGGAGAGACCGGTCCTTGGAGAAGGACATCATGCTTGGTAGGGTGGAGGGACAGCGCAGGAGGGGAAGGCCCTCTATGAGGTGGATTGATTCAGTGACTGGGATAATCGGGATGGGAGTGTCAGAGACAGTGTGATTGGCACAGGACAGATCCGAGTTTAGGGCTGTTGTACATAGGGTCACTATGAGTTGCAAGTGACTCAAAGGTACATAACAACAACAACAACTCTTTTGTTGAGTGTTTTAATTAGGAAAGGTGTTGGATTTTATCAAAGGTCTTTTCTGCATCTATTTATAGGATCATATGGTTCTTGTTCTTTTGTTAATGTGATAAATTGTACTGATTTTCTTATGTTGAACCATCCTTGCATACCTGTTATGAATCCCACTTGATTACGGTGATTTTTTTTCTATTTCATTGGTTCTATTGGCCAGGATTTTATTCAGTATTTTTGTGTCTATATTGATGAGTGATATTAGTCTGTAATTTTCTATTTTGGTGGTGTCTTTACCTGGCTTTGGGATCAAAGATATACTTACTTCATAGAATTAGTCTGGGAGAATTCCATTTTCTTCTATTTTCTGAAATAGTCTATATAGAATTGATGACAGTTCTTATCTGAATGTTTGATAAAATTCACTTGTAAAACCATCCTGTCCAGGGCATTTTTTTTACTGGAAGTTGTTTTATTACCTTTTCAGTTTTTTCTTTTGTAATGGGTCTGTTCAAGCATTTCATTTTGGTTCGTGTCACTGTAGGTAGGTAGTGAATTTCTAAGTATTTGCCATTTCATCTATGTTTTCATATTTTTAGTATAGTTTTTCATAATAATCCATAGTTAGTCTTTTTATTTTACTTTGTTCTGTTGTGACATTGCCCATTTCATCTTTTAATCAGATTATTTGTGTCTTTTCCTTTGTTAGTTTTGCTAGTGGTTTGTCAATTTTATAGATCTTTTTTGAAGAACCAATTCCTAGTTTTGTTGATGGTTTCAATTT
>NW_006399758.1:28943061-28947091 GCF_000299155.1 Elephantulus edwardii | reverse complement strand
ACTGGGATAATCGGGATGGGAGTGTCAGAGACAGTGTGATTGGCACAGGACAGAGCAGAGTTTAGGGCTGTTGTAAATAGGGTCGCTATGAGTCGCAAGCGACTCGATGGCACATAACAACAACAACAACAATATCTTTGAAAGATTTCCTGCATCTCAAGCTAGACAAATTAAGACAGTATACAGAAATGTATCCTATTAAGGTGAGTAGACACCACAGAACACTGACTCAGCATACAAGCTGGATTCAAACTTTTCCAAAATTATCTTTCACATATAAAGCCTTCAAAGAGCCAATTAGATACTTATTTTAATAAACACATTGTTGTTGTTGCTAGGTGTCATCAAGTCGAGTACAACTCATAGTGACCTTAAGAACAACAGATCTGAACCCAGTCCTGTCCTGCACCATCCTCACACTTCCTGACATACAAGATCCCATTGCAGCAGTCACTATGCCAACCATTTGATTGAAGGTCTTCCTCAACTTCGCCAACCCTTCACATTTCCCACCATCATGCCCCTCACCAAGGAATAGCACCTTCTATAAACATGTCCAAAATATGTGAAGCAAAGCCTCATCATTCTTGCGTCCAAAAAAGACTCCGGCTACACCATCTCCAAAACGTATCTGTTCATTCTCCTGGCTCTCTGTGGACTGGTCAGTGCTCTTCTCCAACACCACAGCTCCAAGGTGTTAATTTTCCTTCTGTCATCTTTATTCATTGTCCAGGTCTCAGATGCATAGCAAATAATTAGAAAGACTATGGCCTGAATCAGATGCACCTTAGCCCTCAAACTGTTATCACTATTCCTAAATAATTTGGAATGGTCTCTAACTGCAGATGTTGCCAGGGCAATGCATCTCCTCCTCATTTCCTGACAGCTGGTACCAAGGGTGTTAGTTGTGGATCTAAGCAAGATGAAGGTGTTGACAGTTTCAATCTCCTCTCCATGCATCACGACACTGTTTATTGGTTAGTGGTAAGATAGAATTTTAAAAATAAAAATACTATCAAAATTGAACGGAATGAATTTTTACTTATGACAGCATCTAGTAAATGATCTAAAACTACAAATAAAGTAATTTTCCCTAAAATATGTGACTGAGTTGTTGTTTGTTGTTGTTATGTGCCATTGAGTTGCTTGCGACTCATAGCAACCCTATGTACAAGAGCCCTTTATATGCCATTCTATCCTGTGCCAACCTTGCCATCTCAAACACACTCATTCCCACCACTCCACTCACAGAATTGAGGGTCTTCCTCCCTTGCACCTTCCCTCCACCCTCCCAAGCATGATGTCCCTCTCCAAGGACCAGTCCCTCCTTGCAACTTGCCCAAAGTATATCAGACGAAGCCCCAGAATCCTTACCTCCAAGGAGCATTCTGGCTTCACCCTCTCCAGGATAAACCTGTTTGTTCTCCTAGCAGTCCATGGTATATTCAACACTCTTCTCCAGCATCACAACTCAAAGGAATCAATTCTCTTTCTATCATCCCTATTCACTGTCCAACTCTCTGATGCATAGCACATAATTGCAAAGACTATAGTCTCCAGCCTGCTGTCATTGCTCTTCAGTACTCTTGAGATGTCCCTCACAGCTGACTTTCCCAATTCAATTTGCCTCCTGATTTTCTGTCTGCTGTTACCAAGAGTGCTAACTGTGGAACCAAGTACACTAAAACTGTTACCTATCTTAATCTCTTCACCATCCATACTGATGCTGCCAATTGGCCCAGTGGTGAGCACCTTTGTCTTCTTGATGTTGAGCTTCAATCCATATTGAAGACTGCAGTCCTTGACCTTCTGCAGGAAGCACTTCAGGTCCTCCTCAGTTTCAGCAAGCAGGGTTGTGTCACCCGCATAATGCAGGATGTTGTTGATTATTCTTCCACCATTTTTACCCAAAAGGAAACAAGCATTTGTTTATGGAGTGTGTGTATGTGTGTGTGTGTGTGTGTGTGTGTGTGTGTGTGTGTAGAACAGGGAGATCTATAACAAAACTGTAAATAAAATATAAATATCTATCTCAATCACCTTTCTCTGGAATAAGTATAAATACGAATCTCTTCCAGTCACTTGGCAAGGTAGCTGTTATCCAAATTACTTGGCATAAATATATGAACACATCTGACACTGTATCTCTTTGTCGAAGCATCTTAATTTGTATTCTACCAATTACTATTGCTTTCATTTCTGCCATGCCTTCAGTTTAATTTGGACTCCTCCTTTCAGTATCACTGGTTATTGATGATATATTACCTCCTGAATTTTTTAAGCATTAACCTAATTGTTTTGGTACTGTCACTGTGTATTTATTCCACCTTCCTTCAGTGCTTCCTGTGTTATTCAGTACCACATGTGCATAAAATCTTGTTGTTGTTGTTGTGTACCATTGAGTCAAAATCAATCCATAGCTGACCCTCCAGGGGGTTTTCAGAACCAATTAACCCCACAGGAGGAGACTGCCCATCCTTCTCCTGAAGAGAAGTTGGCGAATTCACACTGTATGGCTTCAGGATTGTAGTGCAGAGTTCCCTAGAGTTCCCTAGGATAAAATCTTACTGAAGATAATTTTCAAATGACTGAAGCAGTATATCCATAAAGAACTGTCAAAAATTTAAGCTAAATTCAGAAGAGGGTGTAGAATGAAGGATCGGATATCATTGCTGACATCAGGTTGCTCTTACTGAAAGCAGAGAATGCCAGGAAGATGTTTACTTGTATTTTATTAATTATGCAGAAACATTCAAGGCTGTGGATCAGAATTAGCTATAGATAACTCTTCATTTATTCTGATTTTAGACCAAGTACTACAATAATTTTCATTTTAAAGGCAAGCAAAAAGAACATATTTACATACCATTGTAACTAGGAATTAGAGGTAGATTAAGATTAAGAATTTTCATCAAGATTAATTAAGACAGTGCTCTGCTTAAGACAGAGCACTGATTGTGAAGATGGCATTGTTCTGATGTACATAGGGTCACTATTAATCAAGACAAAGTGGCAGTACCAGCAACCACAGCAATACAAACTTTCCAATATTCTTCATATTACTTTATATTGACAAAGACGTGCATTCAATCTCTTATCAAGCTTCTTTTTAAAAATGTATTAAGCACTTTACCAGGAACAGTTAAGGCCTAGTGACAAGAAGCTGCGCTGCCATTCCAAAGGCACACAGTTTGGATCTACCAGCAGCTCCATGGGAGAAGGATGGGCAGTCTCCTCCTGTGTCATTAACTGCCTCTGAAAACTTGCCAAACGGTCAGCAATGAGTCAGCTCCATCTTCACTTACGCAATAACACAAGCACTTGCAATAGTAATTGGAAAAAACTGAATGCAGCTATAAATATGTCTGACTGAAAAACTTGCACAATTAGTCATGTTGTTGTTGTTATGCTGTCAAGTCTCATACAACTCATAGCGACCCTATATACAATAGCCCTGAAACCTACTCTATCCTGTGCCAACCTTGTCTCTGACACACTTATCCTTATTACCCCAGTCACTGAATCAGTCTATCTCAGGTTATTCCTCTCTTGCTGTTTCTCCACACTCCCATGCATTATGTCCCTCTCCAAGAACTGATCCCTCCTTGCAACATGCCCAAAGTATATCAGATGAAGCCTCAGAATCATTGCCTCCAAAGAGTAGCTTGGTTTCACCTTCTCCAGGATCAAACTTTTCTCCTGGAAGTTCATGGTATATTCAATATTCTTCTCCAGCACCAAAGGCATCGATTCTCTTTCTATCATACCTAGTCATTGTCCAGCTTTCTAACACATTGCAAATAATAGCGAAGACTACAGTCTGAATCAGGAACACTTTAGTCTTTAGACTGATGTCTTTGCTCTTTAGTATTCTGGAGACGTCCCAATATCTCCAGCAAATTGAAAAAGAACAGCAAGAAAACCCGACACACTTTAAGAAAACTGAAATTATAAAAACAAGAGCAGAAATAAATGAAATAGAAAACAGAAAAACAATTGAAACTATCAACAAAACTAGGAGTTGGTTCTT
>NW_006399758.1:28893135-28940396 GCF_000299155.1 Elephantulus edwardii | reverse complement strand
TGATACATCTTCAAGGATATGTACATGTACAGCCAAGCACAATCAATAAGAGTGCATCTGAATTCCAAAATAAAAAAAAAAAACATCTTTTGCTGAACCATCTTTTCAGACCATAATGCCACAAAATTAGAAATTAATAATAGGATGATAAAGGAGAAAAAACCATACATTTGGAAGCTGAACAAAAAAAAACAAGATTATCTCTGACATTTACTACAAATTGATCAAAAATAAAATACACTCAGACATTCTTACACACATATATATGCACATACACTTCATATCCATATATATGAAGAGAAAAGTAATCGCAAAGCTAAAGCAAATGGCACACAATATAAACAATCAGGGAATCTAAGTAATATAGATAAAAAGTATACAGCAATTATTGCCCTATTTTGAAATTACAATAATAGTGGTAAGTAAACAACATTGAATAAAAACAAATAATAAAATAATTCAATGACTGATAAAACCATTAAATAATCTCTGAAAAGAAAATAATTAAAATAATGGTTATAACAGGTATGCTATGTATCCTTTGAAATATATTGTTAGGGATTTCTGGCTTATAGTTGAATAATTGTTTTAAATTGGAAAGAATCTTCAAGAGTTTTATATAATAAGATTAGGTTAATACTTTAAGAATTATGCTCAACTAAATTTGAATCATAATGTCAACTCCCTTGAAAGGATAGTCACAGAAATACTACATAAATTCATTCCCACTGTACTTTAGATGTTTTTTCTTCATATACTGCAGTATTTATCCCATGCATTGCAGACCAGTGCTGATAGTTTAATAAAAGTGAAAAAGATACATATTTAAAGTGTCTCTGAAAGTATCTTACTTTCAGGAAATGTTTCAAAATGAGAGACGTCAAGAAACTAAAACTAATTTTCTCAAATATGAACAAAACACATACAAGTGTTAAGTTAGCTACTTGTTTTAGCTGTCATTTTAAAAGTACTAGGACAACGCTAATTTTTCCATTAAAAAGTCTCATGAATCCTAAGGTGGTATTGTATTTTTAATTCATATGTTGAAGAAATTCAGGGGGTGGAAATAGAGTGTTTATTCAAAGTAATTTAGTTCCGTTCTGGTATACATGGTTTTAAGTGTTTGGCTAAAGACACGAGTGACATAATTATAATTTTAATCATAAAATTTGATAAAATATCAACATCTTAGCTTTATACTACCAATTAAAACATATAAAAATATTTTAAGGGCTCAATTTCTCCAGAGGGGAATTACAGGGTTAGTACCAAGGAGAGAGGGGAGGCAGAGGTTACATGAGCCATCAGAACCAGGAAAAAGAGAAGATAGGACATACAGGGAAGAGGCTGTCCACCCCTGGAAGTAATGTAATTAATGTTTTAGGCACATACATGAAGTCAGAGGACATTTGGCTGGAATAAGAAATAGTAAACTTTGAACTCTCCATGTTAATATCTCAATGACCCAGACTCCAGAACCCAGAGCATGCCCAGATCCACCATGAAGCCACAAATCTGATCTTACCTCAGGGACTCATTACCTCCTCCACCGCTTCCTTTCCAGGGATAAAGGTGTGTCCCTCTAGGATTTGCCTCTCCTAATAAATCTATATCTAAGTTTTACTTTCACTTCTGTCTCCTTTCCTGTCTTTTCAGTCTTGTGCTTTGACAAGGCCTTACATTACATTTCAGCCTAGTGCTCCAGGAATACCTTTGTTTCCACTGGGATTCTGAGCAAGACTGGCAATAGGTCCCTCTCAGGGCCCTCCTCACTCTACACTCAAGTCTACTCTCCCAATGGTCACTGAAACTACTATACACTGTCCTACCTTGGTAACTTGGGCACTGCCCTCTTCGAATCTCTCACACCTGGCTTACTTCTTTAATTACCTTTCCAAGCATGATGTCCCTCTCCAAAGAATCAACTCTCCTAGCGACACGCTAAGTATGTGAGATGCAGTTTCGTCATCTCTACCGCCAAGGAGCCCTCTGGCAGCACCTTCGCCAAGACATACCTGTTCATTATTTTGGCAGTCCATGGGATGTTCAGCACTCCTCTCCAAAAGCACAGTTCAAAGGCATAATTCTTCTTCTTCCATCCTTTTTCATCATCCAGCTCTTGGATGTGTAGCAAGTAATGGAAAAGGCTCAGGTGCTGGTACCCAGTCTATTGATCATGAATCCAAATAAAATGAAGTCATTGGCAGTCTCAGTCTTCTCTCCCTTTATCATTATGTTACCTATCAGTTCAGTGGCAAGGATTTTTTTTCTTTCTTATGTTAAGATACAATCCCTATTGAAGGCTGCAATGTTTAACCTTCTGCAGCAAGTGCTTCAAGTTTTCCTCACTTTCAGCAAGCAAAATTGTGTCATCTCCATAAGATAAATCTTCCTCCAATCCTGATGCCACATTCTTCTTCATAGAATCTGGCTTCTCCAATAATTTTCTCAGCATACAGATTAAACAGGTATATAGAAAAAGATATAATTCTGATGTACATCTCTCCAGATTTTAACCTCTCAGACTACGTATGGAATTCACACACAAAGGTCTCATGTGAAATGTTGTAAAAGTATACAGGTATCTTTTACATTTGGAAAACTGAAAACCTCTGTGCAAACTAGGGAGCTTCTCGGCAGATAATTCTAAACGCGTTAAGGTAGTTGAACACATTACCCTGGTGTTTGGATTAAAACGGCAGGATGTCAGTGTTCTTGCTTCGCTGTTGCATCCTGTTGCATGTAAAATCATCTCTAAAGAGCAAAGCAGTCATATATGTTTGACTGACCAGTATTTCTGACCACCTAATCTCCCCTCATAAGGTGATGTAACCTCCCTCACAAGATTTGGCCTACTACTCTCAACAAGATCAGGGAAAAGAAACTTTAAGAAGCCATGTGATCATAATTAGTTAATTGGAGGAATGAAAGCTACTCAGGTTAAACCTGTTAACTTGATTTAGGTAACTAAAGCAGTTCAGGAGAAAGGGAAACCAACCAACTGTATTTAGGAGTAGGATTACAGAAACAATTCAGAGACAGCCAATTTGAGTCCGCTCTCCCTTAAAGTCTCTATTTTCAGTAAGGTCCATTTTTATTACTAACTCTGCTCTAAATAGTCACTGAAAACTGAAAAACATGCCATTAATACTAAAATTCAATTCTTCAAGGAACACTAGGAAGTTTCATTCATTGTCTTTATCAACAGAGACATAAAGGTATCAGGGAGGGACTATCACACAGCCGGCTCCTAGCCTCGATTATACATGGCATTCAGGAAACCACCATCATGGGTAACCCCTAAAAGGCCCAAAGGTAAGTGTTCTTAATGTGGGAAGCCTAGGCATTATGGGTGCCCAGCCAAGGCAAGTGAGACGTAGCAGCGAAGCTGTGCCCCAATGTAAGGGAATTTGGACACTGGATGTGTGACTGTCCTGTGGTCTGAAGAGAACACAGTAAAATCCTCAAGCCTTTCTAGTACACAAAGAGATCTAAATCCTTTAGAAGCACCACTGATATCACACGCCAGGAGCCTCACTCAGATGACTCTAAATGTGACAGGCGAAGACATTTAATTTTAACTAATATAACAGCCACTTTCTTAACACCTTTGACAGCTCCCTGTCCAAGCCTCATGTCTCATAGTCAGAACAGATGATTGGCCCACCAAAAGATAAAGACTCAACCCTCTGTAAATTTTCACTAAAATTAATAATAATAAAAAATATATAAAGGGGAAAAATCTGTGACAATAATTAGAACAAAGATATGTAGACAGAATGAAGTAAGCATCTTCAGGCAAATGAGGGAAGTGGATAATCTCTTTTGCTAACCCTCTACCTTTCCAAGCATGAAGTCTTTTTTTTGAGGACTGACACCTTTTTGTTTTTGTTTTCTTTTTTAAATTTTTTTAATTAATTTTAATGAACATTTACAGAGATTTTGGATTTCCATTCATTCATTGTTGCACGTTACCCCCACCCCCTCCCCCAGTTTGCTCTTCTCTTTGAAAAGTAAAAGAAAAATTCCTTCATTGATATACAATTCCCCTGCAACCCTCCCAACCCCCAACCAACCTGCTGCTGCCCCAAGAATACTCCACTCTGCAACCTTCATTCCAGACTCCTATGATAATCATAATACCCTATAATATATTGCTTTTGAGGACTGGCATCTTTTAACCACATACTCAAAGTATGCGAGACAGAGAGTCTCATCATTCTTCTGCCTACGGAGTACCCTGGCTGCACCTTCTCCATGATATTTTTGTTTGTTTTCTTGGCAGTCCATGGGCCAGTCAGCACTCTTCTCCAATGCCACAGTGCAAAGGCATCATTTCTTCTTCTATTATCCTTAGTCATTGTCCAACTCACAGATGCATAACATGTGATTGAAGAGGTGTGACTGAATCAGGCACACCTTATTCTCCAAACTGAAATCACCACTCCTTATTAATTTGGAGAGGTCTTTGATAGTGGGCTTATCCACTGCACTACATCTCCTGATCTCCTGACTTCTGGTACCAAGGATGTCGATTATGGATTCAAGTAAAATTAAATATTTGTCAATTTTAATCTTCTCCATTGGTCATGATATGAAGACAGTTTTACTATTAAAGTAGTAGAAAGATTATTAAAAGAAGTAGGCCAAGATATATGGCAAGGGTGTTGTTTCTCCCTGCCCACCTCTACCCGCATCTATCATTCTTCTTTTTGAAAAGTAAACGAAAAATTCTTTCATTGTTATAAAATCCCTCCCCCAAAGTCCAGTCCACTGTGCAGCCTTCAATCTAGACTCCCATAATGACAATAATACCCAATCATATATCCCTTTTAAACATATTTTTAGTCATTTCAACCATTTCCCCATCTTGAAAGACATCCCATAAGATACTTGAGTTGAACCGTTTATTATTGGCTATACTGAGATATCACTAAGATACAAAGGTCCTGCTCTCTCTGTAATGGGATGTGTTAATTTTACCATTTCTTTACAAAGTTTGCTTTACCAATAAACTAAGAAAAAGAACTAATTTTTATATTATTCTTAATTAGATGCTTAATCATTTTTCTAACATACTTTGGACATGTTGCCAGGAGAGACCTGTCCTTGGAGAGGGACATCATGCTTGGGAGGGTGGAGGGACAGCGCAGGAGAGGAAGGCCCTCTATGAGGTGGATTGATTCAGTGACTGGGATAATTGGGATGGTAGTGTCAGAGACAGTGCGATTGGCACAGGACAGAGCGGAGTTTAGGGCTGTTGTACATAGGGTCGCTATGAGTTGCAAGCGACTCGACGGCACATAACAACAACAACAACATAAAGGGATATTAGTATAAGTTGAAGAATTATATACATTTTGAAACAAATAAAAAGAATTAACATTTTTCAGAAACGTTATTTCCTTTTTTAAAATAAAAGTACTTTATACGGACTTACTTAACAAAGTTCATGTACATTGTTTTCCATAGCAGCGTTATTCACCTTCCCAAGAACATGGAAAGAGCTCAAATATCCAGTCACAATCAAATGGATTGAAAAATTTTGGTACATTCACATAATAGAATATTTTGGAGCACACAGGAGCAATGATTTTGAAAATGATTACCTAATTTGGGAGAGACTGTGAACTAACTCAGCCCCATAAGGACAAATACTGTATAAACCATTACCGTAACAATGGAAAGAGAACTAGTACAACATGTTATGAGGATCCAAGGCGGAGGAGGAAATGAATGACGATGGGCGATAGCAGGTAGATGGATTATATTTATTGAATGAGAATTTTGTTGTTGTTTTTTATAAATACATACTGAATTATTTTTGAAAGACAAACTAAATATAACAAATATCATCCTTCTGTGAAAGTTCTTGAAAGTCATGTGGACATTCGTTGTGTTACTCTTAGAACTATTTTGTAGGCTTCAGATTTTCAAAATTGTCCAGGGAGTTTTGAGGGACTCGTACTGGAGGCCATTGCTCATTTTCCCTGGAGGAGCTGCTAGGTTTGCTTCTGTTTTGGTGGCACCAGAACTTCCTGACGATATCAGTCGAGCTGTCCTTTAAAATATTATTTTTTTGCATTTCCTTCAAAAAAATCAGAACATTTTTGTGTTTATTTTTGTCTTGCAGTTTTACATTTTATTTCTATATTAATTAATAAATTCCAAAAAATTCTTCATCAAATGCTATTTTGAAACTTTGATATCTCACTTTAAAGTAAATCTTATATAAACCTGGAAAATGTCCTAAAGCTACTTTTGAATGCCTAAAAATAAATAAATAAAAACAATTTCATGTTAAAAATACTGATATTTTTGTTATCTCACTAAGAACTGAACAAAAATGCACTCAGCTTAGCATATGATGAAATATTTATGAGAAACCTTCTTTGACCAAAATGTAAAAATATCACTTTTAAGCATCAGCAAATCTATCTCTCTTTTGCTTACCTTACATGACTCACTTAATGGACAAATTGCTCATGCCCTCTGTTTCCTGCTGATTAGAAGTTGCTAGTAGCAGGATACACATGAGCAAAACTGCAAATGTTTCACAGAAACCCACCGTGCAATGTTTTTCCAACTTTGCAGAACACTGCCAAAAATATCTATCTAAACCACAGGCACCTGGAGAGGATAGCAGAACACATCCCAAAGTTTTAAACTCTAGTCATTTTGTTTTTCACTTCATGATAAGAAACTGCTTAATATGGTCAATCTTGGAGCATAGCTCCCAACTCCATTTAAGCAAGATGATTTTCAATTAAATCTCTCAAACTTTATAATTTAAGAAAATTTTATTTAAAATTAGAATTTGGTCTGTATTCTGTGACCCTACTTATGCTGAGGCAGTAGAGGATAAAAGTTCTATAAGGAGTTCTGGTGACGGAGTGGGTAAAGAGTTGCCCTGCCAACCTAAAGAGAAGGCAGTTCAAATCCACCAGCTGCTCGTGGAAGAAAGATAAATAATCTCCTCCCATGCAATTTACAGCCTCTCAAAACTTGCTGAAGGGTCAACTGTGAGTCGGTTCTGACATGACGAAACATAACAACCACCAACCACAGAATTTATTATTATCAAAGAAAGAATTCACTATTATTGCTTAATATGCATGAATACAATGCTATAAGTAACTAACTGAAAAGGGAAGCAACTGATATGAATGCTAGAGTAAATATTTTTACATTAAAGAGTGTTAAAGGTATTAGAAATAAGACATCAATAAGCTAAATTTAAGAAATAGGCCTATTTCTTATTTGTATCTTGAAATTCAACTTAGTGGATACCATAGATATTAATATATTTGGGAAATATTTGCAAATTTTACTTTGTCTTCTGTCTGTATGTTTTACAATTAGTGCCTGGGTTTAGAAGTGGTCATGGTACTAGGGATTTTATAGTTAATGTTAGATGGATCTTGGCAGAAAGCAGAGAGTACCAGAGGATTGTCTATCTGTGCTTCATTGACTATGCAAAGGCTTTTGACTGTGTGGATCACAAGAAGTTGTGGCTGACTCTGAGAAGAGTGGGAATCCCAGAACATTTGATCGTGCTAATGCGAAACCTATACTTGAACCAAGAGGCATTTGTCAGAACAGAAGAAGGAGACACTATATAGTTCAAAATTGGGAAAGGCGTCCACCAGAGATGTATTCTGTCTCCATACCTTTTCAACGTGTATGCAGTCCAGATTATCCAGGATACTGGCCTATACAAGGAGGAATGTAATATCAGGATTAGAGGAAGAGTCATCAACAACCTGCCTTAGGAAGAGTCATCAACAACCTGCCTTATGCAGATGATATGATACAACGTTGCTTGTTGAAACTGAAGAGGATCTGAAGCGCTTGTTGCAAAAGATTAAGGACTACAGTCTTCATTATGGATTGAAGCTCAACATCAAGAAAACAAAGATTCTCACCACTGAGCCAATTGACAGCATCAATGTTGATGTTGAAATGATTGAGATAGTTAACAGTTTTAGTTTGCTTGGCTCCACAGTCAACACTCTTGGTACCAGCAGCCAGGAACTCAAGAAACTAATTGCATTGGGAAAGTCAGCTGTAAGGGACCTCTCCAGAGTGCTGGACATCAGGCTGGAGAAGGCGTACCTGAACTGGGCTATAATCTTTGCAATTGATTACTACGCCATCAGAGAGCTGGACAGTGACTAGGAATGATAGAAAGAGGATGGATGCCTTTGAGCTGTGGTGCTGGAGAAGAGTGTTGAATATGCCATGGACTACTAGGAGAACAAACAGGTTTATCTTGGAGATGTGAAGCTGGAGTGCTCCTTGGAGTCAAGGATTCTGAAGTTGCGTCTGACATACTTTGGGCATGTTGCAATGAGGATGTTCCTTGGAGAGGGACACCATGTTTGGGAGGGTGGAGAATGGGTGCAGGAGAGGAAGACCTTCGATGAGATGAATCGATTCAGTGATTGGGGTGGTGGGAGTAGGTGTGTCAGAGACAATGAGGTTCACACAGGATAGAGCAGGGTTTGTAGGGCTCTTTTACATAGGATCGCTATGAGTAGCAAGCAACTTGATGGCACATAACAACAACAAGGAAATAAAAAACACATCTTAATCTAACATCTGTTCTCATTGTTGTTAGGTACCCTCAAATAAAGTACAAGTCATAGCAACCCTGTCAACAGCCAACCTGTGTCATCCTCATCATCTCTGAAACACTCAAGCCCATTGCTGAAGTCACCATGTCAATCCAACTCATGGGGGGGGGTTCTTCCTCCTTTGCTGATCTTGTTATTCTCCCTGGTTTGAGAAGTCACTCAATAGCCTTCTTGTACATGAGCCCAAGTAATATACCTGTCTGTGTTTTTCTAATAATTCCTCAAGAAAATAAGTAGTACACAATTTTATTACTTAGTATATTGTTTAGAGTCTCAATAAATCTCTGTTGAATGTATCAAATAACAAAATGCTTCTCTACAACTACATTACCCTTTTGTCTAATGATGACATCTCTTTCTCATACCATGAGTTAACATTCCAGAGCCTATGAGCTTTCATGGCTGAGTGGTAGGAAGTTGCCCTGCTCACCCTAAGGTACATGATTCAAATTTACCAGCTGCTCCATGGGAGAAATACGGGTGATACACAGACTCTGAAAACCCACTAAAGGATCAGGTCTGAGTTGGTTCTGAGTCTGTGGTACATAAAAACTGCAAAGGTAACTAGGCTATGGTCAGTGTTCTTTGCTAAAATCAAAAGCATCCACAGATCCCAACCTTATCTAAAAAAGAATTTTTATGAAATACTCCATTTTGTTTTGCTTTAATTTTTACTGTATACTTTGGTGCAAGTATCTGGAAAGGGGGAAGTAGTACAGGAAACCATTGGGGCTAAAGATTAATATGATCAGCACAAACTCGAAATTGTCTTTCTTCTCTAAACCCAGGCTATTGATCTCCGACTTATTTTTCTGTCAGTAGATACAAATTACATTGAATAATATACTAATGAATATTGTTTCTGTGAGGAATATTTAACTATCTGGCCTGATAGACAATGTCCTCAGTGACAGAATAATATCCATACATATTCAAAGAAGATCTATTAATAAAACTATTACACAAACATTTACACCAACCAACCACTAAAGTCAAAGATGAAGAATTGAAGATTTATATCAACTTCTCCAATCTGAAATTGATACAACATGCAATTAAAATGCATTTATAATATGGACTGCACAAGTTAGAAATAAAGAAGGGTCTGTAGTTGGGAGATAAAGACTTGATAACAGAAAAGAGGCCAGAGATCGCATGATAGAATTTTGTACAACAAACAACCTATGCATTGTGAATACCTTTTGTAAAAACACAAATCGTTACCATCCATCCACACTTCACTTGATGCACTGCCCAAAAAGCAACTGCTGTGGAAGGAGATAGTGTTTTAATAAGCAGCCCTTGATGTGCTCGCTAATCAATGTCAGTATATTTGGAAAAGAGCTACCTGATCAATTATGCCTATTAAAATTTATATATGCATACATGATTAAACAAAATGTAGAAATTGTCTAACAATATACTGCTAGGAGAACAAACAGGTTTTTTGTCCTGGAGAAGGTGAAACTTTCTCCTTGGAAAAGGCTTCTCCTTGAAGGGAAGGATTCTGAAGCTTCATCTCATGTACTTTGGGCATAATGCAAGGAGGGACCAATCCTTAGAGAGAGAAATCATGTTCAAAAGGGTGGAGGAACAGCACAGAGAGGAAGACTGGATGAGATAGATTGACTCAGTGACTAGGGTAATGGGGGTAGGCACGTCAGAGACGATGAGATTGTCTTGAGATAAAACAGGGTTCAGACGGTCAGGGTACATTGGGTCACTATGAGTCCCAAGTGATTTGATGGCACATAACAACAACAAACAACATCAATAATTTCACATACAAGCAAAATTTTGTTAATGATCATTTAGAAATAAACTGCAAAACAGAAAACTTACAAAAATACAAGTGAAATTCAAACGGATCATGGAATGAGGAGTATTACAGCTGGCATCAAATGGCTTTTGACTTAAAGCATAGAATACTAGTAATATATTTACTTGTATTTTGTTTAGTATCAAAGGCATTCAACAAAGGCCATCAAGTCTCTTTCAATTGATAATGACCCTATGCATGATAGCTCAGAACCATGTCCTATACTGAGCCAATCTCACTGTCTCCAACACCCACCCCTATTACTCCAGTTACTGTGTCAATTCATCTCCTCCAGGGTCTTCCTCTCTTGTTCTATACCCTATACTTCCAACATGATATTCTTCTCCAAGGAGAAGACCAGTCTCTCCTGGCAACATGCCCAAAGTATGTCAAATAGAGCTTGAAAATCCCTGCCTCTAAGGACAAACTTGGTTTCACTCTCTCCAGGACTAACCAGTTTGCTCTCTTAGCAGTCCACAGTAGGTTCAATCAATACTCTTCTCCAGCACCACAAATCAAAGGCATCAGTTCTCCTTCTGTCATCCACAATCAAATAATCAAAAGACAAATTGCATTAGGAAAATTTGCCCTCAGGGACATATCCAGAATGCTGAAGAGCAACGATGTTAGTCTAGTGATTAAGGTGCACCTGATCTGGGCCAAAGTCTTCACAATTGCTTACTACACATTGGAGAGCTGAGCAGTATCTAACTATGTCAATAAGTGGCAGGAGGATAATATACAACTGAAAAGGAAGGTTGTGCATTTTGTTGTTTGCTTATTGGTAAGAAAAATAATGTGAGAAAATGAGAATGGCATATGCATGTCTCTGACTTCCCTTCTCCAGGCTCCAAAGATCCTCATTAACCAGGCAGATGAGAATACACCATTTGCAAAAGGAGAATATGAAAATACTACCAGATCTCTCTGATGGATTGACATAGTGACTACAGCAGTGGGGTCAAGTATGTAAAAAATTGTGAGGATGGCACAGGCTAGGACAGGGTTCAAATATGCTGTTTACAAGGTATCCATGAGTCATACTTAACAGCACTTAACAACAATAGTAACTGGATCCCTGGAGCAGCTGATGGATTCAAACCACAGTGTAGATTCTTACCACTAGACCACCAGATCTTGCACTAACAACAACAATAACTGGATTCCAGGATTGGAAGTTCTTACTAGTGTCACAAAATCACACAATCCTATTCTATCTGCTAATGTACATACTTGCTTGATGTGGGTGGTGTTGGGGGAGGAGCAGAGGCGATCATAAAGAGAATAGTCACTGGAGGAAGGGATTGATTATAAAATTTCAGTGGACAAAGTTAAAATGAATTGAATTTTAGTTAGAATCCAGCCCAAAAGAAAATCCAAATTAGCTAAAATATAAACAAATTACATTTCCACTGCAAATTTGACTACAGTGTAAGTTAAACTTTATGACCCAGTTTCAGCTGTAATTAAAACTATGAAAGAAGATTAGTGTGATCAAGATCTTGGATTGAAAACAAGTACATCTGAGAATATTACTCGTCAAACTAACTGCTAAAGATCAACTAAAGTAAGATATTTTATTATATTAGAATATTAATGATTCTTCTTATCATTACATTTATATTGCACTGTTCTTCTGACAATTAAAATAAAAAATTGCTTGCTTTAACTCATTGTTTCCTTAATTTAAAAACCTATATTTCAAGAAAATAGCAGTTACACTGCAGTTAGTAATTTTAAATCTGAAGAAACAATTCCAGCTTACTGAGCACTAGTTAGCCCTTACATCATGATTTTCTTTATTTTCTTGGACATATTTGTGTGCAAACAATTTACTAGTAAGAGTTCAGTTAAATAAACTATAAAATATTCAGTCTAAATAGCATTCATACTTTTACACTTAAAATAAGAAATTTGTCACA
Source organism: Elephantulus edwardii (assembly GCF_000299155.1). NCBI lineage: Eukaryota > Metazoa > Chordata > Mammalia > Macroscelidea > Macroscelididae > Elephantulus > Elephantulus edwardii. The sequence goes on along the minus strand of NW_006399758.1, from coordinate 28,928,019 downwards.
TTTCTTTTACCCCTTCCTGCACCCACCAAAATTGTGCAATCCTGTGATTTCGCCCCTCTCCTCCTTGGACCTTCATCTCATTTTACTAGTTATCCTTCTATTTTTACAGTAATGGTTTTATGCATTATTTATCCTTATGAAATTTAGTTCACTTAGCATAATGTTCTCCTCTCTCCCAAACTATGCAGTATTTTTCAAAATGGTTGCTCCTGCATTCTACATAGTATTTCGTCATGTGAATGTATCACAATTTCTCAATCCATTCTGTTGCAGTTGAACATCTGCAAAGTTTCCATGTTCTTACAATTATAAATAGTGCTGTTCTGAACATTGGTGTGAAAATCTCTTTGTGTCTCAGTTCTAATTATTTTGGAGTATATTCCTAGCAGTGGAATGGCTGGGTCAAATGGAGTTTCTATGTTAATCTTTTTGAGGAAAAACCAAACTGTCTTCCAGAGTGGTTGTACCACTTTACAGTCCCACCAACAGTGTGTAAGAGTTTCTATCTCTTCACATCCTTTCCAACATTTTATAGTGGGCATAATTCAATGGTGATTAATAACATAAATCCCAATGTATGGGGGTGTACATAAGGACTAAAGAGCAGCTATGTCTGTTTTGAGACTAAGCTGTGCCTGATCCAGGCGTGTCATGGTCTTCACAATTACATGCTAGGCATCAGAAAGCTGGACAACAACTAGGGATAATAGAAGGAGAATTGATGCCTTTGAGTTGTGATGCTGGAGAGGAGTATTTACATATGTCTTAGACTGTAAGGAGAACAAACAAGTCTCACCTGGAAAGGATATGACCAGGCTGCTCCTTGGAGGCAAGGATTCTGAAGCTCCATCTGACATACTTTTCGCATCTTGCAAGGAGGAATCAGTCCTTAGAGAGGGACATCATGCTTAGGAGGGTGGAGGGACAGAACAAGACAGGAAGGCCTTCAATGAGATGGATTGACTCAGTGACTGGCGTAACGGGAATAGGTGTGTCAGAGACAATAAGGTTGGCTCAGGATAGAGCAGGGTTCAGCTGTACATATGGTTGCTATGAGTCACAGGGAACTTGACAGCGCATAACAACAACAACTTGTGAATGATTGTATGAAACATAATGTCAATGAAGGAATGTGTGAAACTCAATGTATACATGGGGAAAAACATTTTTATAACTTGGGAAGAAACCTTGTCACAATTGTTATTTATCTTTTAATTGATGAGATCTATTTTATTACCTCTATGTCTCTTAACACTTCACCAAAGAAGACATTCAGATGGCAAAGAAACATTTGAAGAAATGTTCAAAATCCCTAGCTCTAAGAGAGATGCAAATCAAAATAACTATAAGACATCATCTCCCCCCAGTAAGAATAGCAAAATTTAACAGAACAGAAAACAATAAATACTGGTGAGGTTGCGGAGAAACTGGAACCCTTATTCACTGTTGGTGCGAGTATAAAATGGTGCAACCACTATGGAAGGTAATAAGACATTTTCTCAAAAAGTTGCAAATAGAAATACAATTTGATGCAGAAATTCCACTACTGGGAATATACCCCAAAGAAACCAGAACTGGCATTGAAGCAAATGTATGCACACCCATGTTTATTGAGGCTTTGTTCACAATAGCAAAGAACTGGAAACAACCAAATGGCCATCAACAAACAAATGGAGAGAAGCTGTGCTATATTCACACAATGGAATAAATACTATGCTGCATTGAAAAACAAGGAACTTGTGAATTATTCAAAATGAGTGACCCTGGAGGGCATTATGCTGAGTGAACTATCTCAGTCACAAAAGTGCACAGTGCCACTGTTGTAAAACATCAGAATTGGGGGGAGACAGAGAGATGGGATAAATTATGTATACTATATTGAAACAGATGAGGGAGAGAACTGTTTAAAAAGGATACATGATTAGGTATTATTGTCATGACTGTAGTCCAGAACAAAGGCTGCATAGTGGAGTGGACTTGGGGGGAAGGATTGTATAACAATGAAAGAGTTTTTCTTTTACTTTTTAAAGAAAAGAGCGAACTGGTGGGGGAAGTGGGGCAAGGGAGAAAAGTGTAACAATGAATGAATGGAAATGCAAAGTCTGTAAATTTTCATTATAATTCATAATAATAATAATAAAGATTATCAGATAGGAAGCAGGAACTAAGTTTCCTTCTACACCTCAGACTTTTTGACAATATGGTGAGGCTTGGACAAAATCTTCTCTTTGTCTGACAGAACTCCCTGTCACTGTCGTTGATACCTCATTATGTTTGCAAATAATTACTATACTCCAGTATATCTTTAATTAATAATTTAGCTTTGTTATTTTAAAAAGTCGACCACCACCTAGTCACTTTCTCAGGCATATTAGGGCCCCTTCCTTTGAGGGTTTTCGTGTTCACATGAGTGTGTGCTGAGTAGTAGAAAGGGCAGGGATGCTTAGCAAGGAGTTTCTGTCCCTTCGAAGTGCTTTATGTATTGAAATCATGAAAGAATACATTATCTAGGACTCTTTTCAATTTCTGTATTTTATCAGAGTTTCTCTATCATACAGGTAAATTGAAGAGAAATAATATAAGATTTTATATCTTAAGGGAAATTGCCTAAGAATTGCATTCATGGGTTTCTTTCATATGGCTTATGCATATCCTTAAACTTTGTCATTACTTCGGTAAACACATCGTTTTAATGTATGTATATATCACAGAACGTGCAAGGAAAGGAGGAAGTCAGAGAAAGAGAGGACAGCTCTCACCAAGATGAACTGATACAATGATTGTAGTAATGGACTCAAGCGTATCAGAGATCATGGATCATAAGGATGGTGCAGAACAGGGAAAGGGCCAGAGTGGTTGTTCACAGGGTGACTAGGAGTCACAGTTCACTCAATGGCTCTTAACAACAACATATATCATAATAACACAAACTCTGTGCAGTTGGCCACTGGAATTGGACTCAGACCAGTCAATCTGCTGAGGAAAGTCACTTCCAACTCAGGCACATTGCTCACTGTGAGTCTTGCCAAATTTATCTGTTGACCTTTGCTGTGAGGTGTATGCATGTCTGATAACAGCTTTACAATCTATCAGATTCACTGCTCAATAACTGAAGTCTTATTTCACTGTCCCCTGAATTCCCAGCTTCAGCCAAGAGCATTTAAATCATTCCTGGGGAGGAAAAATAGTTTAGGAAAAAGATGTTCCTTCAAACAACTTAAGCAACGAGTAAAAAGAGCTCTGCACATGCATTCAAATTAGGTTTAGCATCCAGAACTGGCAAAGATCTTAACTGTTTTGTGAACTAATAAATGAAAAACTTTATACATGAAACAGCACCACATGCTGTGCAATATCAAAGATAAGGTAAAGGCTTCCGGCATTTGAATTTTTCCTAACTTACCTGTGACCTCTCAGCTTGAGTTTGGCAATCTTTTCGAGATTTAGTCTAGGAGAGATTGCAAGCTAAATGAAGGCAGAGACTCTGCTTGCCATTTGTTTCCAGTAATCAGTAATCTTTCAGTGAATATTTTACAAATTAATTGTTGCATATTTTCATAACCATTTTATCAATCTTAGGAGTCATCATGAAGTGATTTGACCTCCCAGCCCCTGCAAAAGTCATGGAGCTATGGTCTTTCTTCTATTTAATCAATATGTGACCACACTGATAGATTATTTTCTACCTACTATCTCATAAGGTAGCTATGGTGGCCTAGTGGCAAGAAGCTGTGCTGCAATGCCTAAGGCACACAGTTCAAGTCCACCAGCTGCTCCTGGCAAAAAAGATGGGCATTCTCCTACAGTGAGACTCACCGCCTCTGAAAACTCACCAGAGGGCCAGCTATGGGTCAGTTTTGACTCTACATTACACAACAAGTGTATCATTAGAAGAAAAACCAAAATTACCTCTATAAGTCAGTCATGCAAGAGACTAAATCCTTGATCTGTCAATATATTAAAAGGTCACCATCCAATCTATCTGTCCTATCCATCTGTAATATAAAATAAACACCTGCCTGCAAGATAACAACTCACTGTAATAATTGTGATTATAAAGATAAAAGCTTATGAAAAGAAAGACACATTAACCAATCTCAAAACACCCTATTAAGTGTGAAGATTTAAAAATAAAGACATTCCAAAGAGGGTTTCTCCCTCTCTCTCTCTCTCTCTCTCCCCCTCCCTCCATCCTTCCCTCCCTTCCTCTCTTTTTAATGTATTGCACCTACATTTATAGTAGAACATTTAGTTGCTTTCTTAAAATGTTTTGGGCATGGAGATAAATTATTTAATAGAAGAAAAAGAATCACATTCTCCAGGAGTTTGCATTGGTATTATAATAAGCTTGCCACAGGAGAGACTTTTAAAATTTGCCTTCCTTGTTACTACAGAAATCTTGTCACATAATAAGTTGGAGAAACTGAACAATTTTGTTTGAAAATATAAAAGGTCTGCCCCAATGTGATAATACTTTTGTCTAGTCAATTATAGGGCCATCTCTGTTAGCTTAGTGGTAAGGAGTTGTGCTGTCAGCCAAAAGGCATCAGGTTGGAACCCACACCTTCCCACTGAAAAAAGATAGTCAATCTCTTTCTGTGCTATTCACAGCTTCAGAAAACCTGCTTGAGGATCAGCCATGAGTCAGTTAATGGCACATAAAAATAACAACTTTGAGAGAAAAAAAAACCCTTTTATTTTATTTTTAAAATAATGTTAAATATTATCTATCATAATGTAACTACATTTTAATGTTGTTGTTTTTGTTATGTGCCATTGAGTCACTTGCGACGCATAGTGACCCTATGTACAACACCCCTAAACTTCGCTCTGTCCTGTGCCAATCGTACCATCTCCGATACACCCATCCCAATTGCCCCAGTCACTGAATAAATCCAATTCATAGAGGGCCTTCCCCTCCTGCACTGTCCCTCCACCCTACCAAGCATGATGTCCCTCCCCAAGGACCGGTCCCTCCTTACAACATGTCCAAAGTATGTTAAACTGAGCCTCAGAATCCTTGCCTCGCCTCCAAGGAGCCCCCCAGTTTGACCCTTTCCAAGATGAATCTGTTTGTTTCCTTGGCAGTCCATGGTACCCTCAATACTCTTCTCCAGCACCACAGCTCAAAGGAATCAATTCTCCTTCTATCCTCCTTGGTCATTGTCCAACTCTCAGATGCATAACAAGTGATTGCAGAGACTATGGCCTGTATCAGACGCACCTTAGTCTCCAGAGAGACATCATTGCTCTTCAGTACTTTGGAGAGGTCCCTAACAGCAGACTTTCCCATCACAATACGTCTTTTAATTTCCTGGCTACTGGTGCCGAGAGTATTGACTGTGGAGCTAAGCAAACTAAAGCTGTGTACAATCTCAATCTCTTCACCATTCATCCTGATGCTGCCAATTGGCCCAGTAGTGAGAATTTTTGTCTTCTTGATATTGAGCCTCAATCCTTACTGGAGGCTGTAGTCCCTGACCCTCTGCAGCAAGGGCTTCAGGTCCTCCTCAGTTTCTGCAAGCGGGGTTGTGTCATCTGCATATCGCAGATTGTTGATAGATCTTCCACTAATCTTGACCCCACATTCCTCCGCATAGAGCCCAGCCTCGCAGATAATCTGTTTTGCATACATGTTGAAAAGGTATGCAGACAGGACACATCCCTGGAGCATGCCCTTCCCAATTTTGACCCATGCAGTGTTTCCTTGCTCTGTTCTGACGACTGCCTCATGGTCCAAGTACAGGTTTCTCATTAGCATGATCAAATGTTCTGGGATTCCCATTCTTCTGAGAGTCAACCACAGTTTGTTATGATCCAGTCAAATGCCTTTGCATAGTCAAGGAAACAGACAGACACAGTATTCTCTGCTTTCAGCTAAGATCCATCTAACATCAGCTACAATATCCCTAGTACCACAACCCCTTCTAAGCCCATCCTGGACTTCTGGAAGTTCTCTGCTGATGTGTTGTTCCAGTCGTTTTTGAATAATCTTCAGTAGAATCTTGCTTGCATGTGAAATTAATGAGATTGTTCTATAGTTTCCACTCTCTGTTGGGTCACCCTTCTTTGGGATGGGAACAAATATAGATCTCTTCCAGTCAGTTGGCCAAGTGGTTGTTCTCCAGATTTCTTGGTACAACTTGGTGAGCACATCCAGGGCAGCATCTGTTCGCTGAAATAGGTCAATTGGTATACCATCTATTCCTGTGGCCTTATTTTTTGATAGTTATCTAAAATTACTGATAGCTTCCAAATAATGTCATGTTTCAGGTCTTTGAGCATAAGAGGAAATTTTATTCTAAGCAATTATATATAAATAGCAAAATGTTAACATTTTCTAGGTAATTTAACTGATCATAAATATTTTCCTGCACTTTTGTATCTTATTGCTTTCAGTATAGATTGCATCTTAATGTAAAGAAAGCAAAGATTCTTACCAGTAGACCAACAGGCAGCATCATGATGGAGCAGGGATTGAAACTGTCAATAACTTTATCTTGTCTGGATCCACAATAAACACCCTTGGTACTGGCAGTCAGGAAATAAGGAGAAGCATTGCACTGGGAAAATGTGCAGTTAGGAACCTCTCCAAATTATTGAGGCATAATAATATTAGTTTGAGAATTAACATCTGATTTAGGCCATAGTCCTTCCAATTACTAGATATGTATCTGAGAGCTGGACAATGAGTAAGGATGACAGAAAAAGTATTGACGCCTTTGAGCTGTGATATTGGAGAAGAGCACTCAACATCCCAAGGATGGCCAAGAGAACAAACAGAGATGTCTTGGAGATGGTACAGCCAGAGTGCTCTTTGAAGGCAAGAATGATGCTCCGTCTCACATACTTTGGGTATGTTGCTAGGAGAGGCTATTCCTTGAAGAAGGACATGATGCTTGGGAGGGTGCAGTGTCGGTGAAGGAAAGGAAGAAAGACCCTCATGCAGGTGAATTGATGTGATTGCTGTAATAGGCTCTTGTGTGTCAGAAAGTGTGAGGGAGGCACAGGATATTGTAGGTTCCGCTCTTTTTGTTCATTAGGTCACAATTTGATGGCATCTAACAACAACAGAGAAAATTAATAGCAGAACACATTCAAGAGTTAATAAACAGAAAAAAAGGCTTTATTCATTATATTTAGAAAAATAGAGTGGATCTTCAATTTTAGCTGAGAACTGACTTTACCATTGCTTTGCTCATACTCAATTTTTTCAATGTGTTGATTCAGGATGAATTATAAATAATTTTTCTATATTTCCAATCATAGTGAAATGTTCCCTCCAGAATTTTAATTACTTGAGACCAGACATGTTGTTTGTTTTATTTACTGTTGTGCCCTCAACTTCTAAACAAGAACAATGTCTATCTTTTATATATATAGTAGAAAATAAAAGTTGATTTTTGATATATTGGAATCTTTTACTTTTGTATAAAAAGGAGGAAAATTGCTCCTTTTCTAGAGGCATATATAAAATATATTAGTTTATTTAAGATCAAATGTTAGATTCATTTGACTTAATTTTTTTTTGTACATTCTGGTGATCTAATGGATCGAATGGAGCTGGCAACCCAAAGGCAGGTCAGCAGTTCAAATCCACCATCTACTCAACAGTAGAAAGATAGGCAATTTCATCTCCTGAGATTTATAACCTCAGAAAACTCACTGGAGGACCAACTACAAGTCAGCGCTGACACAAAGGCAATGGGCAAGTTAGTTAAAAACTTTTATATCAAGACAAAATGACAATTCTGAAATGATACTGATAAGACTATTATTATTAATTAAAATCCTTTATACCATCCTTTAACCATCATGAAATATCATCACATATTGCATTTTTAAAAGCATATCACTCAAAACACAATCTATTCTTCCTATGATAGATAAAAGATTCATTTTGCAGAAGAATGCATCTGTACAATGTCCATTGACTATATATCTATCTATCATTGCTATTAGCTCAAGTTCTTTTAATCAGCATAAATCTATTTTCTTTTTGTTTTCCATGAAAGGATTTGAAGAAAATGTATGAATTGTGCTAGAAAATATCCCACACGCTCAACCTATGTGTTGTCATTAGCCTCAATATATTTTATTATGAGAAGTTATAATCAAAGGCTTACATATCTCAAAAAAGAAAGTTTCATATTCTACTAGGAGTGAAAGAAATGTAATTATATTAGGGAACACAACAGGTATAGCTGCAGAGCATTGGGTGAAAATACAAAGTGAAAAACAAAATCCATTTCTCTGAGTGAAATGCTGCAAAGCAACCGCACAACGTAAACTAGAACTACCCCACAGTTATCAAGTCTGCAGTCTTTGTGGAGACCGACTGCTACATCTGTCATTCACAGAGTGACTGGTGTGGTTGATCTACCAATCTTCCAATTAGCAGTTCAGTCCTTTTGTTGACTGCAATTATCTTGGAAGCATTTAAGATGTTCATATTGGGGCCATCGTTTGGTTTTGCTTTTTTGTTTGTGTGGTTTTTTTTTAATGTGTGTACAAACGCCAAGATTCCTGGATAATAACCATATAAAACATAGTTTTATTCCTAGGAACTAATTCATTAGTTCATTAATTCATTAGCAGCTAGGGGAGTATACTTTTATTTTAAACATATCGATCGGTCTTTCCAACTGGAGATACTAAGTCATCTAGTATAAAATTTAAAAAAAATGTATTTAAAAAGAAAATAATAGGCATAGATCAATAGTGTTTAATTCTATATAATTCAATGTATGTGAATGAAGTTATGAAACTTAATGTAAATGAAAATTGTATAAAACACAATGTATATGAACGAAATACCATGTATACGAATTATTGTATGTACACCAATAAATAAAGGAAAAAATAAGATGGGCAGTCTCCTCCCACAAAGCAGATTCTGAAACCTTAGGAATGGTCTCCAAGTGTCAGGATCTATTTGTTGGCAGTGGGTTTCATTTCTCTGACTGGAAAGCTACAGCTGGACATAACCAAGTAAAAATACAAAGTGAGTTCACAATTTAAGAGGTTGTTATTGTTGTTTTTAAGTGTCATTGCGTTGCCTGCGACTCATAGCGACCATGTAGACAACAGCTCTGGAGCCTGCCATGTCCTAAGCTAGTCTCACTAATTCCATCAAACCAACCCCTAATGCCCCAGTTACTGTATCAACCCATCTCATCTTGTTTTCCCTTTCCTGTGCTGTCCTTCCACCTTTCCGAGCATGATGTCCTTCTCCAAGGACCAGTACCTCTGGACCACGTGCCCAAAGTATGTGAGATGCAGCTTCAAAATCCTAGCCTCATGGAGAAATTTGGTTTTACCCTCTCCAAGACAGACCTGTTTGTTTTCTTGGCAGTCCACGGTATGGTCAAGACTCTTCTCCATTGCCACATCTCAAAGACATTGATTCTTCTTATGCCATCTTTAGTCATTGTCCAGCTCTGATGCATAGCATGTAATTGTGAAGATCATGGCTTGGATCAGGTTCACTTTAGTCTCTAGACTGACATCGTGCCTTCTCAGTCCTCTGGAAAGATCCCTCACAGTAGATTTACCTAAGGCCATTCTAAAAAATAAAACCAAAACCCCCTCAATGTCATTTATTAACTCAGGATAGGACAATATTACTCATCTTTGTCCCACAGAACAACTAGGGTAAGTGAAGTACTGGGCAACTGCTTACCTACTAGGCCAACAGAGCCCCCTTTAAATGGAGAAGGGTGGGTCTGTATACCAGTACACAGAGAACAAGGAAAGTTAAGGGGTTAAAGATCATAGAAAGATCAGGTGCTGCTTGAAAGGCTTTGAAATGTAAAGGTCAATTAGTTAGGAGTGAGTTGTCACGCAGGAGCAAAATATGAACTGGTTCAGTTACTTTAGGCTTTTAGTGAACAAAGAAATTCTGATAGTGATTTGTAGGAAGTTGCACTGCTAACTAACTCAAAGGTGGCAGTTCTGACAACTCAAATCTACCAGAAGTCTTTCAGGAGAAAGATGGACAATTTCCTTGTGCCTTTGGGATTGCAGTGCAGCTTCTTACCACTAGGCCACCAGAGCTCCCCATGCTTCATACAGTCTCCAGAGTTGGAAACAACCCAAGTGCCCATCAGCAAGCAAATGGATAGAGAAGCTCTGATATATTCACACAGTGGAATATTATGCAGCATTGAAAAACAAGGAACTCACAAAATAGTATACAAAATGGGTGACCCTGGAGGACATTATACTGAGTGAAATATCTCCATCAAAAAAGGACAAATATTGCTTAAGGCCACTGCTGTAAAATGGGACTGACATCGGGGTTGAGGAAAGGCAGAGAAGGAGGGGAGGAATGATATATACTGCATTGAAATAGATGAGAGTGAGAGAGAACTCTTTAAAAAGGGTATATGATTGGGTATTATTGTCATGACATGAGTCCAGTCCAGAATGAAGGCTGCACAGTGGAGTGGACTTGGGGGGAGAGATTGCATAACAGTGAAAGAGTTTTACTTTTCAAGGAGAAAAGCAAACTGGGGAGGAGGGTTGGACAGGGAGAAAAGTGCAACAATGAATGAATGGAATTTTAAAAAAACTCAAAACCTCGTTGGAGGATTAGCTAGCTATAAGTTGATTCTATCTTGAAAGCTAAGAGGTCATGAGCTAGTCAAAAGCTCTGATTAAAGCTAGTGACGAAGCTACTCATAAGTTTTTTGAAAGAAAAATGAGACAGTCAACATCCGACATTATTTACAGCCTTGGAAACTTTATGGGGCATTTCAACACTGTTCTTACATAGTGAACATGAATCACAATCAGTTCCTGAAGTTGAGGTGTTTTGGGTTTACTCATGAGAAAAAAAGTTCAAGAAGAAGATTATTTATTTATTTTCTCCAAATGGTTTGCATACTGAGCTGTTTTGTTACTAATGAACCAATCTTTTCAAGAACAATCTTTTACATTTTCAAACATTCTTCCTAAGTGGTTTGCATTTGGACATTTTGCTTCTTAAGAATCCATGCAGGCCCCTTAATTCTAAGTTGGAAGTGAGTACCTCCAGTTCCAAACTTTCCATTTACATATAAATTCAAACCCATTAATTATTTTATACATACTGAGAATGTAAATAATATTTCATGCTGATGCTGTGTAGCTTCTATCACATACTGTGGTAGGCTAGTAGAGTCTTTTTGTCTCACTCAGATAATGCTAAATTTTATTAAGGGATTTCATTGAGAGAGGCCTGATCCTTTAAATTATTTCATCAAAGGTTCACCTAGTGTGTTTTATCAGTTTTGTCTCAATCTGTTACTTCATTGGAATTTTTTTAATGATACTGCTACAATTTAAAACAAGAATGAGAGAAACAGAAATGAAACAAAACATTTTGATACAGTTTTGTTTTAAAAAGATACAAGTTTCCTTTTCTGATAATTAAGAATAGGCTATTAAAAACAGGGAAAAAAATTGAAATATTTATCTTGATTCTCAGTATGAATTGTATTGTTGTTGATATTCAAGCAATCCAAATTGATGAGAAAGAATCGCTCACAAACCCACTAAGAATAGTTTGCTAGTAAGAAATAACAGGATAGGGATATGAGGTTTTTTCCATCTAAATCACCTCATAAATTTTTTAACATTTTATATTTATTATTCATCAGCCTTATGCATTACCATATATTTTTCTACTACTCTATATATCTTTCTAAAAGTAACTTCAAATTTAAACTATATTAAAACAGCAAAACTGCATATTTCGCATAGCTTACATCTTTATTATTTTTTGTGATTACATTTGTTCTATATTCATTGTATATGTGTGTTATACGTTAAGTTTCCTTATGTTTCTTATCTCAAACACTACTTACATAAAGGTTGTTTGACACATTGAAACATAGATATCAACATAAATCTTTATTCTTATTTATTCATCAGAATAAATGATTCTGTTTTAAGAAATTAGTTTTCCTTATTGACACACACATAAATTTCTTATGTTTTAGATTTCTTTTAAATCACTTCCATAAATTATTAAACCACCCACCATTTTATTCTCATCTCAATATGTGTTTATATTTAGCCAAATTATAGAGCATATTTGGAATTGCTGAAATTCCATTAAGCTTCACTAGCTCAGAGTAGTACTCTGTTAAAAAAAAAGATATGTAATAAAATTAAATACATTCACTGACTTTATTGTCTAAAGTCACCAAAGCAAACATTTCCATGACTATTTTATTCTTACCTCTTCATATCTCTCTATGTATTCCTCTAAACTAAGGACTGTGCAAATAAGTACCATAAACTATTGCTTAGACAAATAAGAGATCCATGTTTGTGTACATTCCTAGAAAATGTGATCCAATAGAAAGTGGACGTTATTGAATGTTTAATGAATATCACATGCCAGCAAAATATTTCTGAATATTTTTCCAAAACAATATATTAAACAATGCTTAAACAATATATTGTTATGGAACTGCCAGACATTCAAGCTGGGTTTAGCGAAGGCATGGCACCAAGGATCTCATTGCTGATGTCAGGAGGAAACTGAGTGAAAACAGACAATATCAGAAGACTGTTTATCTGTGTTTTATTGACTATGCAAAGGCATTTATCTGTGTTAATCACAGCCAACTATGGCTAACAATGAGAAGAAAGGGAATCTTAGAACACTTAATTGTGCTAATATGAAATCTATACCTAGATCAAGAAGTTGTGTGAACAGAGCAAGGGAACACTGCATGGTTAAATATCAAGAAGCATGTGCCTCAGGTTTGTATCCATTCTCCGTACCAATTAAATCTGTATGCTAAGTAAATCATTCATAAAGCCAGACTCTGTGAAGAAGAATGTGACATCAGGATCAGAGGAAGACTCATCAACAACTTTTGCTACGCAGATGATACAACCTTACTTGCTGAAAGTGAGGAGGACATGAAGCACTTGTTGCAGAAGACCAAAGACTAAAGTTTTCAATACAGATTGCATCTCAACATCAAGAAGACACTGGTCCAGTGGGCAGCACCATGGTAGATGTAGAAAGGATTAAAACTGTTACTGATTTTGTCTTGCTTGGGTCCACAATCAATACCCTTGGCACCAACAGTCAGGAGAAGAAGAGACATATTGCTTTAGGCAAAACAACTTTCAGCAACCTCTCCAAAATACTGAAGAGTAGTGATGTTATGTTGAAGAGTATAGTATGCCTGATTAAAGCCATAATCATTTCAGTTACTTGTTATGCATCTGAGAGTAGGACAATGAATAAGGATGACAGAAGAAAAATTGATGCCTTTGAGTTGTGATGTTGGAAAGGAGTACTAAATATCCCATGGACTTTCTAAAGAATAAACATATATATCTTGGGGAAAGTGCATGTAGAGCGCTCCTTGGAGGTAAAGGTGGCAAAACTTCGTTTCTCCCGCTTTGAATATGTTGCTAGGAGAGGCAATTCTGTGCCTCTATCATGCTTGGAAGAGTAGAGGGTCAGCAAAAAAGAGGAAGACCCCAATGAGATGGATTGACGAGTTGAGTGCAACAATGGACTCAAATGTATCAAGGATGGTGAGGATGACACAGGATAGGGCAGGATTAAGATCTGTTGTTCATGTGGTCATTATGAGTTACACTTGATGGCACACAACAACAGCAAAAACGGAAAAACTACTCTAAGTCCATTCTCATCACGCTCAGATCTAGGAAAACAGCCTGGTGGTTTGTTTTTATATTTGGAGTTTTGCAGGTTTGGGGGAATTTCTCCTTTTAAGAGCTTTAATGGAGCAGGAACATTATGCCTAATGTCTCATTTCATCATTAAAAAGTTTGTTGATATTAAACTCTTTTGAAAGACTCATTAACTTTGCACTTTGATCAGGTTATATAGTAGGAAAGATGACGAAGTAACAAAGGAAGCAAAACATGGAACTTTGAAAGGACCTCAGACCCCTTTCTGATATAATTTTCAACTGTCTTCCCTAACACGTTCTCTTACTCCATTGGAATTAATCTCTCATTTGATTTTTTCCCCTCTTCCATTCCAACATCCAAATATTTTGATAGAAATCTTTCAAAAATTCCAGATCTACTAAGTTACTGATTCCTTAAAACCTTTTTGGTTTTTTGTGTTGAAACATTATATATATTTGTTTAACGGAATATGATACTCCATTATACACAGTACTAATTAATCTGGCACTTTTTCTTCATTTATGGAATGCATTGACATTCTAAGTGTCTACACTGAGTCACTATTTATCATGGTATATTTGAACGCAGGCTATGTAGCAAGAACAGTTGCTCTACCTAATAGATGTGTGAACTTGGACAAACTACTTAAACTTTTCATCTTCCACAGTCTGATCTCAATACATGCATAGGGAGCTCTGGTGGCCTAGCTCTACAGAAAAGCGCTGCTGATCTGAAGAAATGCAGTTTGAATCCACCAGATCCTCCACAGGAGAAAGATGGGTAATCTTCTCCCTCCATGCACTAGTCAGCTAGTATATCTCTGACATTCACAAATGGTTTTAACCTAAACATTGGCTGTTCAGGGAAACACAACACCACCAATAAAGAAAGATGTGCTGATGATTTGCTTCTGTAAAGTTCACAGCCAAGAAAATGAATTAATGTCAGAAAATTAACATTCCATAATACTCTCTAATAATATGAAATCAATGTTTTGTATCTTAAGCAAAAAAAGGACTTCTTTCTTCACTGCATTCATGTAGTTTTCTTCTCAAACTAAAACTCCTTAAGCCTCTCTTAGAGTTTTCTGTTCCTTGTTCCTGTTTGCTCCAGCAATATATAACTAGGGGCTAAATTTCCTCCAAAGTTTGAATAATGGCAGTGATACTAATGATGGAACTTACCAGAGGGGATCTCATTGTCACTGAACCTAGCCATATGTATGTGAAGCTGGTCTCCAGGTGATAGAAATGGGAGAATAACATTCCAGATAGAATTAATACCATGATAAAAGATATGATGTTGCCATGTGCCATCAGGTCAGAACCAACTCATAGTTTACCCTCCAGTGAGATTTTAGAGGTTGTAAATCTCACAGGAAGAGAGTGTGCATTTTTATCCCACCAAGCAGATCGTGGATTTGAACCATGTGTGGTTTGGCTGGCAGTACAACTCCTTACTACTACACCACCAAAGCTCCTTTGATAAAAGAAGAGAGACCTATAAAAATATTATTGGATACTTTAAAGATCTGACATATATTGTACAGGCCAGGTCATTTTAAAGAATATGTATCCTCTCATGATTTAAAGATAAATCATGTTCAGCAATAAAATATCCAGTTGAAAGATCTGCTTCTCAGCTTGTCCACCCTGTTTTCCCCTCAAAACTAGTAATTTTCTATCCTAAAAGACAAATAAAAATATTGGAGATAGTCTTTAATGTCTCCTTAATTCTAAAACATAAATAAAGGAATACAGTTTCTAAGTCTATATCTTTCTCCTTGCTTCCTTAGAGCATAACCATGGTCTCTGGCACAACTGGATTTTCACAAACATCTTTAGAATGGGAAACTAATGAATGATACAGTTAATGCATTCAAATATTTTATGTGTGTCTTCTCTTAAAGTTAATGTCATATACTAAGACTTTTGGGTTTCCAGAGCTTCAACACTGTAGTTAGTTATTCTCATCTCTTCTTGACTCACAGCTGAGCTTCTGTTGGGTTTCTAGGACTAACTCACACAGGAAGAAATTGTCCATCACTTCCTTGGAGTGAATGGTGGATTCAAGCCAAAGGAGTCCATTTTGGAGTTAGCAGCACAACTCCCTACAGACTAGGCCAATTCATTTATATTTTGTTTCTTTGATTCTGTCACTTAATTGCCACAATACCTTTGTGTTTATGAGACAAAACAGATTATTTTATAATATATAGTAATAAAATACATTTTAATATATTAAAATTTCCTTTTAGAATTGTGACTGCTTCTTGAAATGACTTTAGTGTTTCCTTTTCTCTCTTCACATTAATATTCATTCCTTCTTTCTATCTGTTTGAGCCAGATCAATAAACCTATAATTTAGTCCTGTAGGTAAAATTTATTCCAAGATTTTAGATTTCCAACATTTCCTTTATTAATTACAAAAAAAAGAACAAAAGTACTTTGATTGTAAATATTGGAAACAAAAAGGACATCTCATTTTTCCATAGCCTTGATGCCTTACTGTTTTCTAAATTCAGTTTGGCATCTTAAAGTGCCATGAAATAATTAGAAAGATCACAGAAGGCTACCCTTCTCCTTGGCTAGGGAACAAAACATGTCAGATCACCATATGCTACCCCTACACTTCAATGCAACCTCCTAAACACTCAGAAATATCCAACTTCAGCGTTTCTAGGCAACGACTTTAATATTTTCAGCCACAAATTGGATGAGGGCTCCAAGAAAGCAAACAAAGAAGAATAATTCATAGAAAATATAGAAAATACACGATGCATTCAGTCAAAAAGGAAAGGGGAAAAAAACATGAATTTTCTTATGTGTTAAGCGGGCAGTTGTTTTCACAAAGTGAAAGTTGTCCTGTAGTAACATATGTTTTCACTAATAAAAAAATTAAAATGAAATCTAATGCTAGGTTTTGTTCACAAAACTTGTGGTATTTTTATTTTACTCTCATTGCTGTGAAGTTAGTGCTAACTTAGAGCTGAACCTTCAGTGGATTTTTGGAGGCTGTGAATCGCACAGAAAGAGATTGAGAAAGATAACATGAGGTGAGTCTATCTCTCTCCCATGGGGCCTCTGGGGGTTTCACATTACCAGAGAGGTAGCATCTTTGGATTGCAACTCACTGTGGACAATACAACAAGAGCTCCTTTATATTGTCTTTGTGTGTTTTGATTCCTGAAACTTTTTTGATCAACCAATTCTTTTTGGTACGGTGACTGTATTCTTTCAATCTTCGTTTGATGCTTCCTGGATCATTCAAGATTCTGCCTACAGCATCTCTCAGTAGTGCAACTAGAAGTTTAAATTTGTTTTACAGTTCTTCCAGCTTGAGAAAAATCAAATTAATTGTTTTCCCTTTTCATTCTCTGACTCTGGCTCTTTGCACATGTTGTTATAATATTTTGATTTGCCTTTTTGAGCTGCCTTAGAAATTTTCTGGGTTTTGTTGTTGTTGTTGTTGTTGTGTTTTTTGTTTTTTTGTTTGTTTGTTTTTTAACTTCGGCATCTCTTTTGTTTTGACTTCTCAATGCTCGAAGGCAATTTTCATAGTCTCTTCTATATTCATTCTGGTTTCTTTCTTTCTCCTCTGTCTTTGTAATTCTTTCTTTCTCTTCATAGATGATATGCTTCATGTCATTCATAGTTCCTCAGTCACTGATGTTCAATGCCTCAAACGTATTCTTGAGATGATTCTCAAATTCAGGTGGGATTGTCTCAGAATCATATTTTGGTTCTTGTGTGTTAGTTTTCACTTTATTCAGCATCAAAATGAGCTTGCACCTGAGCAATTCATGGTCTCTTCTATTGTGAACAACTGGCCTTGTTTTACCTGTTGATACTGAGCTTCTCTAATGAGCTTTCTGCAGATATAGCCAATGCCTTTCCTGGGCAGTCCATCAGGTGAGGTTCATATGTTAAATTGCCTTTTGTGTTTTATAGAAAGATTTTTTTTCTGTGAATTAAATCATTGGCTAAAAAATTCAATCATTTATTCTCTAGTCTTATTTTTTTCACCTTCAGTCCATACTTTCCAATTACCATTTTTTTCTTCATTGTCTCCAACATCCACATCCCGGCCACCAATAATAATTAATACATCTTAATTACACATTGTGTCAATTTCAGACTGCAGAAGTTGCCAGAAATTATCAATTTCCTCTTTTTTGGCTTTAGCTGTTGGGGCATATATATTAGTGATAGTTATATTAACAGGTCTTCCTAGTATGCATATAGATAGTACCATATCACAACAACATTGTAGGATAGGCCTTGAAATTGTATTTTAACTATGAATGCAACAACATTCTTCCTCAGTTTTTCATTCTTGACATAGGAGATCATATTTAAGTATGAGATTGTCTGGTTCAAAGGGGTCCATGCCATTCCATCTCAGTTTGCCTAGAATATTGATCTTTGTGCATTTCATATTATTTTTTTAAAACTTCAAATTTTCCTACGTTCATACTTTGTACATTCCACATTCTAATTAGTAATGGTTGTTTGCTGCTCTTTCTCACAATTTTTAGTGACTTTTGGGCTCTACCTCTGAAACTCTAACTACCCACATTATTGTTCATAGGGAAATTTCATAAAGAAATTTTGAGAACAGCTGTCTACTTGACTAACTGGAGGAGACCCATATTTGTTCCCATTCCCAAAGAAAGATGACCCAGTAGACTGTGGAAATTATAGAACAATATCATTACTATCACATGCAGCAATACATTGCTGAAAATAATATAAAATTGGTTAAAACAATACATTGACACAGAATTGCCAGAAGTTCAAGCGGGGTTGTCAAAAGGAATCTGGCTAAAAGCAGAGAATACGAGAAGAATGTTGCTTTTGTGTTTTATTGTCTATGCAAAAACATATAACTGTGTGGATCATAATAAACTACGGCTAATATTGAGAAGAATGGGAATTTCAAAGCACTTAATTGTGTTCAAGCCAAATCTATATCTAGATCAAGTAGGACAAGAGAACGAAGAAACACTGTTGTTGTTGTTGTTGTCCTTGTTCTTGTTGTTGTTCTTGTTGATGATGATTGCTGCTAGGTCAAGTGCAAGTCATAGCGACTCTAAGAACAAAAGACCTAATGCCTTTCCATAACTATCAGAACACTATATGGTTTAAAATCAGGAAGGGTGTAGTTTAAGGTTCTACCCTCTCTCCATACCTACTCAGTCCATATGCCAAGCAAATAATCCATGAAGGTAGACTCTAGGAAGAGGAATGTGTCATCAGGTTTAGAGGAAGGCTCATCAACGACTTCCGTATGCAGATGGCACAACATTGCTTGATGAGAGTAAGGAGAACTAGAAACAGTTACTGCAGAAAATCAAAGACTACAGCCTTCAGTATGGATTATGTATCAACATCAAGTGTGTCAGCTATGGAGAGGATCACCCAGGACAGGACATAGCGACATGTCTATAGCGTGGCCATGAGTCAATGGCACCTAACAAAAAAAAGAAGTCTACTCTAAGCGTAAAATGACAAACATTTAGATACAAAATAATAACTTAGTACCTAGGAATGATTAATATTTTTAGAAATACAAATTAGTGCTTGCTGTTGCTGTTGTTTTTAGGTTCCATTGATGACTCGTACGAACAGCAGATCTGAAACCCATCCTATCCTGTGCCATCTTCATCCTTATTTGTTTAATTATTTATTTGTATAATACTTACAACATAAGCCATAAAAATATCTGAAATTCATGCCCAAAATTGTAAAGACAAGGAGTTATCATGTATTCAATTTAATGGTTCATTTAACAGATGGTCATTAACGACTACTAAAAATGCTGATATAGAGGAACAGTGGCTAGGGATTGGATTTTTTTTTGGGGGTGGGGAGCCATGCATCTAAGTGAACACCATAGTCTCTACAACTAGAGTCATAGGGACACAAATTCTAGAGCTGTCAATCCTACAGTGATAATTAACAGGCAAAATTTTTAACAATAAAATGGAGATTGTAGTTCGGTCTGACTGTTGTCATGATTAAATTAGATGTGAAGGTCTGGATACCATTACTATTCATTCATTCATCCTCTTAATATTATTGAGTCGGAACCAACTCAGAGCTGACCCTTCATTGAGTTTTGCAGGCTATGAATTACACTGGAGATAATTACTTATTTTTCTCCTGAAGAGTTTCTGGTGAATTTAAACTGCCAGCAAGTTGTGGTATATGGGTCAATAGTGGACATTTCTAAGGAATATAGCATCAGAGTACTCCATTAGTTAATGATACTGTAATTCTTTATTATGACTGAAATGTATCACCTCTCCAATTTATTCCATATATGTTGGGCTAGATGGTATAGTGATATTTTATTTCTCCCAGAAATGATCAACTCTGCCTTTTTGAAAATGTCAGTGTAAAATTCCTCAAGCACAAAAGAACTTGTCAAAGCACGTGCTAAACATTTATTTTTCACTAGCCCCTCAGACAACAGTTTTCTTTCTGCTGTCATTTATTGCACTCTAATACACCAAAGGTCTTTGGCCCATCTATTTCCTTTTTCTTACCCAGAAAAATCCCCAGCCCCAGCAGTAATCAAATCTACCAAGTGGGTGAGTAACGAACAGAAATGTCACATATCCAGCAGGAATCTACAAACAAAGCACTCTCAGCTCCTTATCCTCTGCCAAAACCCTGCTCTACTGGGGACTTTATATGTTCCCAGAGCAGTACAGTGATGCCTCTAGCCCTAAATACTTTGCCTCTGGCTCCACCTATTATGCCTGCAATTGTTTTATTAGAAGTGTCCTCCAATAGATGTTAGCTTTCTCTCTATTATCACCCAGAAAACCAAATTTATCATTCAGGGATGATGGAATACTTTTCTAGGATGATAACATGGTTAACAGTTAGTCTGCAGCTTTTCCTCTCAGATTTTATAACTCAGTTGAATATATTCTGCTAGTGACTAACATCTAAAACTTGTATAATACTTCCGAGTTTTCAATATCTTTTCAAATGAATTTCATTTGATCTTTAGAATCAATCTGAAAAACCAGATTGCATGGGAATTATACCTTATGAGACTGTGATTGAGATTTGAATGATTTACCCAAGGGCAAAAAGTGTGTTAGTGTCCAACCTAGTTCTCTTCTTCCTTCCAGCCCTTTGGAACATATTATCACAATTTTTTAATAAAATACTATCATATCGATAATGAAAAGTGATATTTTATAACATATGAGAACTGCTTGATATATAGTGAATTTTGTTTTGAACATATGGCTGTAATGTCAAAAAGAAACTTTTATATTCTGTTAGGAGTGAAAGAAAAGACGTTTTATGAAGAAATAATGCAGGTTGATCTGAGCTTTTATTGTTAGGGGCCAGAAAATCAACTCTGACTCAGAGCAATCAAAGGTACTATAGAATATAATCCTGCCCAGTCTTGTGTCATTATTATATCTGTGCTGTGATTAGATTAAACCCATCATTGCAGTCAATGTATTAATGTATCTCATTGAGGGTCTTCCTGTCTTTCACTTACCTGCTACTTCTCTATATATGATCTCTTTCTCCTGGAACTAGCATCTTCTGAGTTCATAACGTACCCAAACACATGAGGAAAAATTCTCACTATTGCAGCTCTGGTGACTCTAATGTCAACAGGCTGTACTATAAGCCCGAAGACATGAAGTTCAAATCCATCCCCTGCTTTATAAGAAAAGGATGGGTAATCTCATTCCACGCAATTTACTGCATCTGAAAACCTTCTAGAGGATCAGCTATGGGTCACTTCCAACTCCACGGCACACAACAACATACCTTTTTTATCAAAACTAGTAAAAAGTTTTATTAAGGTAATAAGACAGAGGCAAAGCTAATGAAAAGTAGGCCACATGAAAGAGCTAAGTGAGAAAGAAAGAAAGGGGGAAAGAGAGAAAGGATCCCTGGAAAGGGGTGAATCTCAAGTTTAGAGCATGCTGTTGTCAATAGAGAGAAGGAGAGAGAGCCATACTTATTTCTAAGGAGCACTCTGGCTGTATTTCCTCCATGAAAGATTTATCTGTTCTTTTGACAATCCGTAATATACCAATAGTCTTCACTAATGTCATAATTTAAAAGCATTCATTCTTCTGTAGGTTTCCTTACTCAATATCCAGTTTTCACTTATATAGAGCAATGAAAATATCATAAGGAATGTTAAGTGTATCTTAGTCCTTAGAGTAGTATTTTTTCTCTTTAGCTTCTTTTAGTGTAAAACAATTGTGCATACTTCTCAGTAACAATGCATGTTGAATACTGAGCTGATTCTGAAATAATATGGCCAATAGCTAATTCACAAAACCTCCATTCTTGATTTCATACTTCTTAGAGACAAAACTCTTTTTATGCACATATAGAATTAACATCTTAAAAGCAAGATAATCCTTAATCAAAGTGTGTAATCCGTTTCATTTACATTTTTATGCCCTATCAGCTTGGACCAGAAAACTTCACCTGTTTCTCTATCCCCTTTTGTAACACCTATTGTGCATATATATCCCCTTTTCGTGTTATGTGAATATCCTTCTCTCTAAATAGAATAAAGTTATAAGGCTGCCACTCATACTAGAGGTTTCTAGTCTAGGAGGCCAAGAAACTAAATATATGGACATTCCCTTTCCATTATCACCTTCGTATTAATGGATCTTCAATAACTTGTAAAAAGTATGTCTGTTAAGATAACCTTGAGGAGGAGTTCCAAGTTTAGCTCGCATCTGCTGGTGGTCCAATTCTCCCACTCTATCACTTTCTTTTTCCTTTTCTACACCATACCAGAATAAACTAACTTTTCTATTTAGTAACTGGAGCGGTTACTGGGTTTCCTCCTACAACAAGCTTTTTCTAGAGGTCCTTGGCTAAAGACTTGCCCTTTGCAACATGTTTCATTTCTTAACTGTTGCTTCTTTAGATGTTGATTGTTGTTGTTGTTATGTGCCGTTGAGTCACTTGCGACTCATAGCGACCCTATGTACAACATCCCTAAATTCTGCTCTGTCCTGTGCCAATCGCACCATCTCTGATACACCCATCCCAATTACCCCAATCACTGAATCAATCCACCTCATAGGGGACCTTCCCCTTCTGCGCTGTCACTCCACCCTCCCAAGCATGATGTCCCTCTCCAAGGATCTGTCCTTCCTTGCAACATGTCCAAAGTATGTTAGACAGAGCCTTAGAATCCTTGCCTCCAAGGAGCAGCCGAGTTTGACCCTTTCCAGGATGAATCTGTTTGTTTTCCTAGCAGTCCATGGTACCCTCAATACTCTTCTCCAGCACCACAGCTCAAAGGCATCAATTTTCCTTCTATCCTCCTTAGTCATTGTCCAACTCTCTGATGCATAACAAGTGATGGAAAAGACCATGGCCTGTATCAAACACACCTTAGTCTCCAAAGAGACACCATTGCTCTTCAGTACTTTGGAGAGGTCCCTAACAGTAGACTTTCCCATGGCAATACATCTTCTAATTTCCTGGCTTCTGATGCCAAGAGTGTTGACTGTTGATTGTAGAAAAAAGGGAAAAAAAGTTAAATTCTTGGTAACTTCATTCTTTTTTCCATTTATCAAGATGTTAAGTATTGGTCCAGTTGCAAAGATTTCACTTACTTTTTAGGTTGTTAGGTAACCCACAGTGAATACCATAGTCATTGAGCTTCATCTGCAAGTTGTTATTGTTGATGTTTTTAAGTGCTGTTGAATCTTAGATGACTCATAGCAACCCTATGAATGAAAGACTGACCTGAACACTTGTATAACATTCATTATTTCTTCAGGTTCATAGAGTTTCCAGAAGCAAGCTGCTTTGGAAGTGAATGCCACACCTGCTTCCAAGCTTGTTTTAATCAGGAAGCTCCATCAAACACTGTCCACTATGGGTAACCATTATCGTATTTGACACATCTGTGTCACAGTGTTTAGCATCACAGCAACCACAAGTTACCTATGTATAGCAAATGGACAAACCAGTGCTATACCACTTAGAAGAATGGTTGTCCAAAAACTATTAAAACCAGGCCTGAGGGCCGCAGATTAAAATCATCCACCTTTGGCTTGGGTAGCATCACCTTCTGTCCACTAGGCCAACAGAGCTCTCTGTGTTGTTGTTGCTAAGTGCCATCGAGTTGTAGACAACTCATAGTGACCCTATGAATGAAAGACCTGAACACTTGTATAACTTTCATTTCTCCATCTACAAATACTTCCTCTTTATTTTCTGAAAAGTTATATCATCTGCATAAAACAGATTATTTATGTCTTCCTCCAAACCTGATGTCACAGTATTCTTCATTTAGTCCCTTTTCTCAGAACATTTGCTACTTATACAGATTTAAGAGGTATGGTGAAAGATTCAACTCTGATGCACCCCTTTAATGATTTTAAGCCATCCTGGTTCTTTTTAAACAACTGCATCTTGTTTAATGTACTGGTTCTGCATGAGTGCAATTAAGTGTTCTGGAATTGCCATTCTTTATGATATTATCCATAATTTATTATGATCCATTGTCTGAGATCAAACCCTGGATAGAAACTTCTTCAGTGTAAGTGTATACAAAGTGTTCCTAGAGGAACTGAAAAATTGACCTGTAATCAAACTGAAAGATATTGATTCACTATTTTGGGATGGGGGAAGTGACTCACAGGAGAATAATAGGTGTTGGGTCCAGAAGCCTTAGTCTCAACAGCTCTGGGTTCTACAAATTGCTTAGAAAAGGGTAAGATTATATACAGGCAGGATGCATGCACAAAGACTCAGTTCATGCTCCCAGAGAACAGATAAGGAATAGGCAACGCTTTGGGGATGAAGAAGGGAGTGGAATCACAAGATACCAGAAAGATGGTGGGAATATAAAATGGTACAACCTCTATGAAAGCGGTTTTGGTGCTTTCTCAAAAAGATGGAACTAGAAATACTATTTGACCTAACATTTCCAATACTGGGAATATACGCTAAAGAAACCAGAGCCACAACTCAAATAGATGTATGCACAGCCTTGTTTATTGATGCAGTATTAATAATAGCAAAGAGATAGAAGAAGCCCTAGTGTCCATCAATAGACGAATGGATAGAAAAACTATAGAACATCCATCCAATGGAATACTATACAGCATTGAAAAATAATGAAATAATAAAACATTAAGATATTAGGACTGTGGAGTCCTTTCCTTTCTCTCCTAGAATGGATACTGAAATTATCCAATCACAGGAAGCATCAGCTGTTACTGTTTCTCTCTGTCAAGGATGTGAAACTGGTCCACCTCCTTTCCCAGAAATAGTTATCTGAGACCCCAGCCCAATTCCCTATCTTGAAAACAAACAAACAAACAAAAAACAACCACACAAACATGTGAGCATCCCCTTCCCCAAGTTGCTTGTATGAGAATATAAAACCTTCTCTAATTTTCAGTGGAGCTGGTTTTCTGCTTAAGAGTCAGCCCAGCAGTTTCTCCTCAATAAACTGTCTTTCCTGGCCTGAACTGGGCTCTGTCCTTCCTTGGCGACCTTACATATATATATACAACTTGGGGGAGCCTTAAGGATATTATGAAAGATGGAATATCTTAGCCACAAAAGGATAAATACTGCAAGACACTGCTTTTGTAAAATAGAACAGAGAAGGGGAGAATGGTGAAAGAATGGACACTACATTAGATCAGATGAAAGGAAGAACAATCTGAAAGGGATATATGGTTATGCATATATAAATATGCCATATATACAAATACATATGAGAACAATCTGCTTGGTGGGCTAGGGGAGGGTAAGAAAAAAGGGAAGAAAACATGCAAGAATGAATAAATAAAAGAAAAATTTCAAAGGGAGGGGAGATGCCAGCACAGTCCATACAAATAGCTTAAGAAGAATAAAACATTGCATTCAGGTAAGTTAATGTAAAGCAAAGATAAAAGCTTAGCTGAGAGTTGACCCTTACATAGACTGATTGTAATTTCCATATACTCACATTTTCAAAGTTTCTGCATAGTCAGTAAAATATGGGTAAATATCTTAGTATTTTCTCCTTTCAGTCAAGGTCCAAATGACATCAGCAATGACGTCTCTCACTCTATGACCTCCAAATAAATCCAGCTTAAATTTCTAGCAGTTTACACTTGATATACTCCACTGTGCATTTTTAATAACTTTCAGCAAGATTTTCCTAGTGTATGATGATGACACAACCTTGCTCTCTGAAACTGAAGAGGACCTCATGTACTTACTGCAGAGGGTCAAGGACTGCAGCCTTCAATATGGACTGAGGCTCAATGTCAAGAAGACAAAAATTCTCAACACTGAACCAATAGGTAGCATCAGGATGGATGGCGAAGAGATTGAGATTGTTCACAGCTTCAGTTTGCTCAGCTCCATGGTCAACACTCTTGGCACCAGTAGCCAGGAAATCAAAAAGGGTATTGTGATGGGAAGGTCTGCGGTTAGGGACCTCTCTAAAGTACTCAAGAGCAACAGTGTTTCTCTGGAGAATAAGGTCCGCCTGATACAGGCCATGGTTTTTGCAATCACTTGTTATGCATCAGAGAGTTGGACAATGACTAGGGAGGATAGAAGGAGAATTGGAGCCTTTGGGCTGTGCTGCTGGAGAAGAGTATGGCATGTACCATGGACTGCCAAGAAAACAGATTCATCGTAGAGAGGATTAAACCAGGCTGCTCCTTGGAGGCAAGGATTCTGGGGCTTCGTCTGACATACTTAGGACATGTTGTAAGGAGAGACAGGTCTTTGGAGAGGGACATGCTGGGTAGAGTAGAGGGACAGCGTAGGAGGGGAAGACCCTCTATGAGGTGGATTGATTCAGTGACTGGGGTATTCGGGATGGGTGTGTCAGAGGCAATGAGATTGGCACAGGATAGAGCATGGTTTAGGGCTGTTGTGCATAGGGTCGGTATGAGTCGCAAACGACTCGACAGCACATGACAACAACAACAACATGATATTAAGGAGATTATCAGATAATTTCTACATTCTGTAGAATCACCTTTTTCCGAAATAGGTACAAATACGATGTCTTCTATATTAGCTAAGTACTAAATCAGTTGGCTAGCTAAGTACTAAATCAGTTGGCTAGGTAATTGGATTCCAAATATCTTGGTGTTGACTAGTGAACATGCTTTAATAACTGTTTGTTAAAATATTTCAGTTGATATTCTGTTAAAATGTGGAGACTTATCATTTGTCAATGCCTTTAATCTACATTGGACTTGATCATAAGGTGTGTTGTTGATGTTGTTGTTACGTACCATTTATTGGAACCAACACATAGCTGACCCTCAGGTAGTTTTCAGAGGCAGTTTGTCCATCCTTCTCCCATGGAGCTGCTGGTGGCCTTCAACCATGTGCCTTTGGGATTGAAGGGAAGCTTCTTGCCACCAGAGCTCCCATGTTCATATTCCTAAAATTGTTAAGTTAAAACATAAAGTACTCTATCATTTGAGTGTTCTGTTGACTATGGAAAGACAATTCACTGTGTGAATTACAACACTTGTGGCTAACCTGGAGAAGAATAGGAATCCCAGAACACTTGATGCAAAATTTATACTCGGTCTAGAAGGCAGTAGTCAGAACAGAGCAAGGAAACACTGCACTGTTCAAAGTCAGGAAAAGAGTGTGTCAGGGATGTGTTCTGTCTCCATATGTTTTCAACTTATATGCAAAACACATCATCCAGGTGACTGGGCTTTATAAGGAAGAATGTGGTATCAGGATTGGAAGAAGATTCATCCACAACATACTTTATGCAGATGGCACAGCCTTGCTTGCTAAAACTGAGGAGGACCTGAAGTGCTTGCAGAAGGTCAAGGACTGCAGTCTTCAATAAGGGTTGAAGCTCATCATTAGAAGACAAAAAGATTCTCACCACTGGGCCAACTTGCAGCATAGATGGAGAAGAGATTGAGGTTGTTAACAGTTACAGCTTGCTTGGCTCCACAATGAACACTCTTGGCAGAAACAGGAAATCAAAAGATGAAATGCACTGGAAAAATATGCTGTCAGGGACCTCTCCAGAGTACTGAGAAACAGTGATGTCAGTCTAGAAACTAAGGTGCACCAGATCCAGGCCATGGTCTTAACAATTACTTGCCATGCATTAGAAAGCTGGACAATGGCTAAGAAGAATTGATGTCTTTCAGTTGTGGTTCTGGACCACCAAGAAAATAAATAGGTCTGTCTTGTAAAGGATAAAATCAAGTTCCTCCTTGTAGACTAGGATTTTGAAGCTCCATCTCACATATTTTGGGCATGTGGCCAGGAGGGACTGGAGAAGAAACATCATCGTTAAAAATGTGGAGGGACAGCTCAGGATAGGAAGATCTCAGATGAGATGGATTGATACAGTAACTGGAGCAATGGGGATTATTGTGTTGAAGTCAGAGAAACCACCTCAGAGCTGTTGTACACAGAGTCACTATGCGTCACAGGCAACTCAATGGCACATAATAACAACAACAACAACAGCATTCAAGTGAAGAGAGGAGGTCTGCAAACACACTTCAAAGGAAAGGTAGACTGATACATAATTTATAATAAATAAGATCACCCTGAAGTTCTTTGAAATACAAAAGTTGGCCCTTTGGCTAAGAAAAGTCATATATCTCCTAGCTAAATTGTACAAGATTAGTTTTTATAATTGATTGTAAATCATTATACATTATTCTACTTATTAACATATTTTTTTAAAAAATAAGAAAGAAACATTTAGATATTGACACATTTTTTTCCCCATATGGTTTTAACATTCTAATCTTTTGTTTCCTGGATACGTATGTTTGACTTCTCATTCTTATATCTGGCACACTACCTCCAATGTAATTCTTTTCTATTTACATGTCCCTACTTTCGATTAGCAAAACCTCTCTGGAGGTTTAAAGGTATCTGCAACTCAGGGAGGAAAATGATCAATTTCCGCTTGCATGATTTATAGCCCAGGAAACCCAAAAGAGGGTCAGACCTGAGTTTGTTCCCACTTGATGACTTTGAGGGCTTTTTAAGTTTTAGAGGACAATGATCACCAATAATAGAGTAATATTTCTTCCATTTTCTTTGGTAATTAAAGATTGAAATAAGAGCACCACTTTAATAGGCAAGTAAGTGTGGAATTTTTTGTCAAATTGAAGTGTTTTGAGGGAGCTCTAGTGGTAAGAGGCTGCATCGTAACCTCAAAGACATGCAGTTCAAATCCACCAGCTGCTCTGGGAAAGAAGGATGCTTAATCTCCTCCTATGTGATTTGCAGCCTCTGAAAACCACTGGGGGACTAGCGATGGGCCAGTCCCTACTCAACAGCACACAACGACAAACAATTACCAAGATAATAGGCTACATTCTTGGGGTAAATAGATTTTATTGGGAACATCTTAATAGACTAAACCATACACAGGACTATTTCTCTATCAAGACACAACATTAAAAGTTAAGATGAAATTCACCTAATGAAATAAAAGGAAGTGAATAAATCCCATGATCGTTGTCTAAAGTCTGTGAAGCCAGCATGATTTTCTCTGAGTGGTCGCGTAGTTTTGAAATATAACATTTCAGCAATAAAATTAATTGAACTCAAGTAGTTGTTGCTGTTGTCATTGTTAGGTGACAGTGAGTCGAGTACAACTCATAGCGACCCTATGAACACAAGAGCTGAACCCGGCCCCATCCTGTGGCATTCTTACACTTCTTGACACACAAGAACCTTTTGGAGCCATCACAAAAGTATGTCATTGCATAATTACAGTAATAGAAAAAAGTGGAAATACAGGTATTCCAAAATAAGGTGACTTTTTTTCACCATCCATCAGAGAGAAAAACCAATTACAAATACACATTACTTCACAGACAGAATACATTCTGCAAAATAAGGCACTGTAATTTGGAAATTGCACAAACATCATATGAAATCTATGAAAGAAACTGGAAGACATTTTGTTTAGAGAAATAAGCCAGACACAAAAAGACAGATACCGTATAAGTTTACTATTATTTAAAAAGCCAAAAACTCTAAGGACAACTATATAACAGACTCTTAACAGTTACCAGGGATGGGAGAAGAAATGAAGCAACAGCAGTAGCTAGACAATAAACACAACTGAATGAAGGGAAAGTTTACAAAAGTAAAAATTCCTCTCTACCGATACTAAAAACTAAGATCACAAAACTAGCCTGAGAAAAATATATTTCAAGCAAAGAATATACAAATAGACTGTCTAGAGACTAGCAGAAAATTTGTTTAGGAGACAGTAAAATTATCTCTTAAAATGTTAATGGTAGGGATAAAAAATTATAGTCAGAGAATTCTATACACGAAGATAAAATAAAGATGTCTTAGATAATGACCAAGAAAGGGTATCACTAAAGAAGACAACAACAATAAAAACATTACCAAAAAAACCCTGCTTCTGATTGTTGTAACGGCTACTGCAGGCAAAGAAACCAATGGAAGAGATGTAGGGAAGGAGTAGAGCAAACCTCCTACATTTGCTTAACTAACAGAAATAACCATTGTCAATCTAATGGAAAAAAATCCAAATGCTTGTACTCAGGTCATCTTTCTCTGTTGCCTATATGTATCTCATCTGTGCTCTCATACTGTAAGAATCTGAGTTTTGCATCTTTAAAACCACTAGGAAAATTAATAAGTTTTTTAAAAGTTCCTTTCTTCTAAACAAAACAAGAACATACATGTCTCTGAATATATATCACAACAGTTAAATAACTATTTAGCACCACATACCCATGGACTGCCAAAGAACAAACATATTTGTTTTGTGAAAAGTGTAACAAAAGTGCTCCTTAGAGGTCAGGATGGCAAATCTTTGTCTCACATACTTTTGGCAGGCTGTAAAAAGAGGCAATTCTCTGATAATAGACCTCGTACTTGGAATGACAGAGGGTCAGGAAAAGAGAAGAAGATCCCCATGAGAGGATTAATAAAGTGACTGAGGAAATGGGTCCAAGTGTGTCAAGGATGAAAATGATGCTGCAGGATAAGACAGAGTTCAATCTGCTGTTGACAGGGTTGCTATGACTCATGCTTGGCTCAGAAGCACCTAAGAACAACAACTTCTATTTATTATTTCTGTAAAAAAATGAATCAAATCATTAGGTAAATATACCACAATTTGCATGTAATCAACAAAGGGTAATATTAGAATTATCGTCCGAAATATAGATGCAGCGATTACATTTTATTATGACAGGTAGTCCCCTTTGGCTGCATAAGAAGGTCAAAGGTTATTCTATGACTAGGGAGGGCAGAAGGAGAGTTGATGCCTTTGAGCTGTGGTGCTGGAGAACAGTACTGAGTGTACCATGGACTGCCAGGAAAACAAACAGATTCATCTTGGAGAGGATTAAACCAAGCTACTCCTCGGAGGCAAGGATTCTGGGGCTTCATCTGACATACTTTGGACATGTTGCCAGGAGGGACGGGTCCTTGGAGAGGGACATCATGCTTGGGAGGGTGGAGGGACAGCGCAGGAGGGGAAGACCCTCTATGAGATGGATTGATTCGGTGACTGGGGTAATCGGGATGGGTGTGTCAGAGGCAGTGCGGTTGGCGCAGGATAGAGCAGGCTTTAGGGCTGTTGTGCATAGGGTCGCTATGAGTCGCAAACGACTCGATGGCACATAACAACAACAACAACACTCACGTCTTAGTGACATGGCCTACGTAGGTTTCAAAGATCAAGCCTTTACCTAAAATCAATTTTATTTAAGAGTCAAGGACTGTGCCCTTTTGTCAGTATCAGTGTCTACTCTTCAATACTCAGTGCCCATCAAGTGTCTCTGGCATGTTTTGCAGTACCCTTTCCAACCACATTTAAACCACAATTGTTCTACCCTAAGAGATTAATAGAGCAGTATTGGTAGTGATTTGCTGCACAGAGCCAAATGTCTCCTTCATTAGCTCCAGGGAAAAGCCTCATTCATTGTTCACTTCTATCTTTTTACCACTAGCCCTAGGTAAGAATATCATTTTTCTTTGAATTCTCTCTCTCTCTCTCATAGCTGTGGAGTCAAAAATAACTCATATGCAAGGACATTGCAAGGACATTGCTCATCTTTTTGCCCCCAGAGGAACAGCTAATACATTTGGATCGCCTGGCTTTGTATTGACAATGTGACTCCTTAACCACTAAAAACAATAATAATATGGAAATAAATTTATAATAATTTAAAATTATGCCAATGTAATTGCTTATAATATTTTTAAGATTAAAATATTAGAAAGTTCTGAATGAAAGTAGAGAAAAAAACCTCATTATTATAGCTTCCTGAAAATTGTTGGAGAAGAAATTGAGTCTAATAAGGTAAATTGAATTCTGAAAAATGAAGAAAATTTAAAACACTTTCAATAGGAAGCAACATAAAAAGAACAGATGTGACTTATGGGTTTTTATTAAAGATATATTTGAGAGTTATATAACTTTCTGGCTGAAGAAGGTTTTAAGAAAGCACGGGTTTGCAAGTGACAGATGTTGCCAAAATCAATTCATACATTATTCTTTGTCCCAAGAGACTCAACAGTAGGTAAGAGGATATCATGTCATCTGGGGATACATATCTTAGTGAAATTTCAAAAGGAAAGGAGGGGCTAGGTAAAATACTTAACAGATAAACATTTCATCTATGTAACAATAAGAAATAAAGAGACAAATTATAACTGCAATATTCCTCTATTGACAATTTTACCCTGACTTTTTATTATTTAAAGAAACTTAATTGTTCTCTTATGTTTTCATTTCATTACACTAAAAATGAAAAAAAAATTGCTTAGTGGTGGATCCTCAAAGAACAGCAAACAGAAAGGCTAAGAATGAAAACATATTTCACCTGCAAACATCACAGTAGATAGAAAAAAGAAAACTCATATAAATATTTTCTGGCATCTCAGTACTTTGTCCAGTGGTCATATTGTTTTATTTTCTCTTTGGTCCAGCAAACCTGAAGGTAAGAGTATGAAAGGAAAATTAAAATGCATCCATTATGACAGAAGTGTGGCATTCAAAGATTAGCAGAATCTGAAGCCAGCACTTAAAAAAGGACTCTAGAAAATGGAACTTGAGCTTGATCCTTTAAGCAATGAGGAGCCATGGATGAATTTTAACTAGAGAGATGGAGAAGTATGACATGATCTTATTTGCTTTCCAAAAAATCAGAACAAATGGATGAGGAGTGAATTGGTGATTTGAAGTAATTTGATGTTGAATAGCCATTTAAACCTAGGTGTTAGAACCAGGCGGCTCTAAGTTTAAATCACACTCCAATTTCAAACCTGACATTACCACTTTGGTAAATATACTGTGGAGTTGTGGCAAACACTGGCTTTGGAATCAGATTGCCTAAGACTTCTGGCTTTAAAGTCACAGTCCATAAGGGCATTAAATGTGCATCCACAGGAAACATACAGGCAGTGACAAGATGGGCACCAGTGGATGAATTACATGTTGTTTGGAGGACAGTTCTGTATTTACTGTGTGGTTTCAGACATGAGCTCCAAATGCAGGAATGAGAGAGTTGTGTGGAACAATAACTTTCTTTTAATTGACTTCCCACCCCCCCCCCTCCCCGCTTCTTTCTCCTCATTCTTTAAGTTCAGTTTTCTGAGATCAGCTCCAAAGTACATATTTGCCCTTAAACTACAATCTAAGATTCTGCTTTTGGAAACCCTTTATGAAAATAAATATGTCATTATATCTGGTATTTATTTTGTTCATACGTATAATAAAATAAAACATATTGTTTAAAAATTGAGCTGAAAATTCAAAGAGATAAATTGATCTCTCTTCATGTTTCAATTTTATGACCTTTTTCGTACATAATCAAATAAGATAACTGCACGTGGTTCACTATTTCTATCATAGGTCCGGGATGTTTTTGTCATCACAATTTTGTCACTTTTTTTGGCGACATCTTTAGAATATAGTTTTAAATATGGATTGCATTTCAACATAAGAAAACCAAAATTCTCATCACTAGAATGATAAGCAACATCATGATAGAAACAAGACAGAAACAATCAACAACTTCATATTATTTGAATCCAAAATCTGTACCCTTGGTACCAGTATTCAGGAGATCAGGAGATGTACTGCACTGGTAATGTCTACTGTCATGTACCCCTCCAAATTATTGGTGAGCTATGACATCAGTTTGAGGACTAAGATGTGCCAGATTTAGAATATTTAAAAAAAAATCACTTACTATGCATCTGAGAGGTGGACAATGAATAAGGACGACAGAAGAATTGATGCTTTAGAGTTCTGGTGTTGAAGAAGAGTACTGAACATCACATGGACTGTCATCAGAATAAACAAATATATCTTGGAGAAGGTGCAGCCAGAATGCTTCCTGAAGGCAATGATGATAAAGCTTCATCTTCACATACTTGGGGCATGTTGCTAAGAAGGATATTACCTGGAGAAGGACATCATGTTTGGAAATGTGGAGGAGCAGCCAAACAGAGGAAGACTTTAACCAGGTGGATTGATATAGTCACTGCTGCAATGGGTTCAAGTGTGTCAGAAGTGTGAGAATGGCACAGGATAGGACAGGGTTCAGATCTGTTGTTCCTAGGGTTGCTATGGGTCATACTCAACTCCACAACAACTAGGAACATCACCATAAAAACATTTTATTGTGCTTTTGTTGATGTTGTTAGGTGTTGTCAAGTCAAGAATGACTCATAGCAACCTTATGAACAAGAGATGTGAAACTCCCTTTATCCTATGCAATCCCCACATGTCCTGATACACAAGAGCCCATTGAGGCAGTCACCACGTCAATCCACCTGTTCGAGGGTCTTCCTGTCCTTTGCTGACCCTGCACCCTTCCCAGCATCATGTCCCTTAGGAGAACGTGCTCCTGGGCAGAAGGGAAGCCAGCCGGGAAGCTGCGCACCGGGGGAAGTCACATCAGACAATAGCGAAGAGGCATCTTTCAGGTACACAGAAAAAGCCTGCAGCCCTCGGGCCAGAAAGGAAAACATAATCTACACGGGAGTTCTACAGGACACGTCACCTTCCCTTGGAGACAGTACAACTAAACTTAAGAGGCAACGGTCAAAAGAAAAAAAAATGTCAGCAGTTGATGTGTTTGGAATCACAGAAGCCAAGAAAGCTTAAGATACAAGCTGTCAGATCATGGGTTGGACAATGGAAGATATTTTCTGAAGGGACTTGGCA
>NW_006399758.1:28881335-28890125 GCF_000299155.1 Elephantulus edwardii | reverse complement strand
TCTATGAGATGGATTGATTCGGTGACTGGGGTAATCGGGATGGATGTGTCAGAGGCAGTGCGGTTGGTGCAGGGTAGAGCAGGGTTTAGGGCTGTTGTGCATAGGGTCGCAAATGACTCGATGGCACATAACAACAACAACAGCAACATTTCCAAAGTATGTGAGGTGAAGCTTCTTGAGTCTTGCCTCCAAAGAGCACTTTGATATTGAGATGTAATCTATACTGAAGTCTTCATTCCTTGATTTTCTGCAACAAGTGCTTCAAGTCTTCCTCACTTTCAGCAAACAAGATTTTGTCATCCGCATAGTGTAGATTATTAGTTAATCTCCCTCCAATCCTGAATAATTGAATAATTTGCTCAGCAAACAGATTGAACAGGTATGGAGGGAGAATACAACCCTGATGCACTCCCTTCTCAATTTTGAACCATGCAGTGTTCCTTTGCTCTGTTCACACAACAGCCTCCTGGTTCAAGCATAGGTTCCACATGAGTACAATTTAGTGCTCTGGGATTCCCATTCTTCTCAACGTCAGCCACAACTTGTCATGTTCTACACAATCAAATGTCTTTGTACAGCCAATAAGCACAAATAGACATCCCTCTGGTATTCTTTACTTTCAGACAGACCTATCTGACATCAGCATTGATATTCCTGGTGCAGTGGCCCCTTCTAAAGCCTACTTGAACTTCTGGCATTTCCCTATCTTTGTACTGTTCTAGCCATTTTTTAATAATTTTCAGCAATATTTGGTTTGCATGTGATATTAATTATATTGTTTGATAGTTTCCACATTCAGTTGGATCAGCTTTCTTGGGAATGGAAACAAATAATATTACATTTCCTACAATAAAATATTGGAAAAATAAATCCACATTTTATTGTAGGAAAGGTGACATTATTATTGACACTAAAATAATTTTCATACTTTGAAAGAAATATTTTTCAGCAGAAGAATAACAACAAATACATTCAATGTTGGATGTAGAGTTGCCTAATATTTGCATGGCCTTTGTTGTAATTAGTCATTTCGTATAATATCTTCACCAATATTTGCTCAACAAATGGATATTTCTTGAAAAATATAATTATTTTTCTTTTCCTGTGAGAGGAATTTTTGACACACTACTGAATTGTTCATAAAATTAATACTGTATTATCCTTTCAGCTGACACGTCTCTGTAGTTTGCTATTTATTAATTTTATTGCTGTGACTTAAAACACAGAATTTATTTGCCCCCTAGTCTTGTCAAATTGTTGAGTTTGTTGGGGTTTTTTTTTATTCTTAGTGAGCTAGAAGAAGATAAAATGTTCTTATTTAAAAGTAACTATCGTGTTGTTCTTCAAAGTCATTTTGAATTTCCAGTAAGCTCTCCCTCTTCTCCTCAAATATTAGAAAGGTAAACAAATCTAATGCACAAATGTAGAAATTCGCTTATCATGCTACATTAAATTTGGGAAACATAAAATTTATTTCCAGGGTCACAAAAGTCATGTCATTGAAACGTATTTCAAGCATTAGCACTGAAATGAGACCAAGACTAATGGGACATTC
The DNA here is from genome assembly GCF_000299155.1 of Elephantulus edwardii. Taxonomy (NCBI): domain Eukaryota; kingdom Metazoa; phylum Chordata; class Mammalia; order Macroscelidea; family Macroscelididae; genus Elephantulus; species Elephantulus edwardii. The sequence goes on along the minus strand of NW_006399758.1, from coordinate 28,888,570 downwards.
CATATAGTCATTGTTAAAAGAGGCGCATGTTTGTTGTTTGTCTCTCTACCCAGCTATCTATCCATTCATCAGAGTTGTATTGAGTACCTGTTATGCCTGATATTGAGTTAGGTGCGGGAAGTAGCAGAAATAAATCTCACCACCTGCTTTGAATAAACTCAATATGGTTGGGTAAACAAACATGTAAAAATGATTGAATTTCAATGTGACAGGGCAATAATAGAGGGATTTTCTGGAGGCTAAAATACTGTGAGAACCTAGACAACATTCTCCTAGAAAAACTTCTTTGGAGAGGTAATATTTGAATTGTAGTTTGAAGGGTGAAGTAAGGAGGAAAAAAATGGAAAATGAGCATTTTAGGCAAATGCAAAAGAAACAATAACTAGTATATAACATTTTCTAATGTTTGTCTTTTTTGTTTAGTTCTACTTTTTCAGAGAATACAAATATTTTGGCCTTTGGTTGTATCTCACTCACTCATTACAGACTTAAAATATGCTCATAAATGACCCTCTAGCAGTTTTCTGAGTCTGTAAATGGCAAAGGAGGAGATTGCTCATCTTACTCCCTGGAGACACTGGTGAATTTGAACTATCAGAGAGGCAAGGACTTCCTAAGGACTGTGCCACCACCAGAGTTCCCTTCTGATGTATAGCTAAATGTGAAAGCAAAGGCATTAGTATCTTTCTAATTCACTGTGCAACTCTAAGGTGTGTCATAATTGATTGAAAAGGACATGATTTGCTTGAAACAAGTGCACTTTAGTCCTCAGACTAATGTCATTGCTCCTCAATAGTTTGGAGAGGTCCCTGACAGCACACTTTTCCAATACAATAGTATATCAGCTGATCTTCTGACTGTTCATACTAAGGATGTCATTCTAAATATCATCACTTTTAAGCTGGAAAATTGCCAGGTTAACATAGAAGTATGCATTAGTAAGAAAAGCAGACTTACTGTAGCAATCATTTACAAGCTGGGAGCCAAGAAACCCTCAATATTACCTACAAGAAAAGATTAGACACTGGCAAGATGTTAATTTGTGCTTTTAGTCTTCAAAACTTGGATAAAATAAATCTCTGTTCTTTAAAGCAATTCACTGATGGTGTTTACGCTATAGCAGCACGAGGTAAATAAGGAACCATCTCATTTTCCCTGACAACCACCTGAAATTGGCCCTTAACACAGCGATTGGCTCATAACAGAAATTCTATGATGATGTACAGATTAAATAGATAAAAAGAATATAAGACTGGAGAAGAAATGGGACTTGAAAAGAGGAAATCAAAACAGGATGAGGACCTGGGGAAATATATTCAAAGAATATCTTCAATAGAAAATTGACATTATTGGTGATAAATTGACTGTAAACAAAGTAAGTTGTGGTATTTTCAAGTTTTTTAAAGTTAAAAAAATAGAAAATATTGAATTAGTTACTTGACTCTTCATTTACTAGCTGAAAAATTATTGCCTTCGTGATAAGAAATTGCATGCTAGAATTCTACAGTATCGATGACATTAGAAATTTTGTTGAATGGGAATTTTTTTTAATTTTTATTGTACTATTTTTACGTGTACCGTCAAATCAGATCTGACTGGTACAGGAGGAGATTGCCCCCTCCTTCTCCAGCAGAGCATGTGGTGGATTTGAACCGCTTACCTCTGGGATTGCAGTGCAGCGTCTTGCCACTAGGCCACCAGAGCTCCCTAGAATTGGAATTTTTATTCAACAACAAAAACATAGATATACATGGGCATCACAAGATAGACTGCATCTGTGAGAAGAAATGTTGGATAAATTTAGAATTATCAATAAAGACAAAACCAGAGGATGATTGCTGAATAGACTATCAACTGCTTGTATGCACATTATGACGGAAACCAGAGAAGAAGCAAATCATATTAACAAGGACCAAAATAAAACTTTAAATACATATTATGTGAATTTGTAAGCCTTCTTAATAAAACCTCTGGCTCAATGAACATTAATGACCAAGGTCTAAGAGTAGTATCATGATATCCAGCACATCATACAAGAACAAAGTCAATGCCACTAAACAAAAATGAATGTCAAAAAGAACTTGAACTTTTCTTTTGAGCAGAGTAATCAAAGTAAATTGAAAAAATGACAGTGATTCCAAAGGTATGCTCAAGAAAACAAGGTAAATTGTTATGTTGTTGTGTGCCATCAAGTTGGAATTGACCCATAGCTGACCCAACGGTGGCTTTTCAGAGGTGGTTAATCACAAAGGAGATCGCCTCTCTTTCTCCTTCAGAGCAACTGATGGATTCAAACCATGTGCCATCAGGATTGCAGTGCAGCTTCTTGTCACTAGGCCACCAGTGCTCCCTATGAGAGGAAGAAAGCCAACATTTTGATGGTAATTTTTAACTGGCAGATCATCAGATGCAATTAATCTCTACAGAAAAACACCATAGAAAAAAGTGAGCTTCTCCTTGGATTGACACTTCAGCTTTGACAACAGCCTCAAAGATAGCAAGAAAATATATTTTAAAGTTGTAAAAAGCAGGCCTATACAAATATTTGAAAGACATGACTCCCTCTACAATGCTGAAATTGTCATATATGACCTTGGCCAACGAAGCCATGCAGTCGGTGGTGCAGGAAGCATTGCTGACAATCTTGAGAGAGTTGTCATACTTTTCGTGGTTCACACCCATCACAAACATGGATTCATAGAAGGATTCATGACCACAGTCCACTCCGTCACTGTCACCCAATAAGACTGTAGATGGTCCCTCTGGAAAGCTATGGTGTGATGGCTGTGGAGCTGCCCAGAACACCATCCCTGCATCTATTGGCACTGCCAAGGCTGTGGGTAAGGTCATCCCTGAGCTGAATGGGAATCTTGCTGGCAAGGCTTTCTGTTGCCCCACCTCCAATGTGTCAGTTGTAGATCTGACCTGTCATCTAGGAAAGCTGCCAATATTTTGACATCAAGAAAGTAGTAAAGCAGGCATTAGAAGGGTGCCTCAAGAGCATCCTGGGATACACTGAAGAAAAGGTTGTCTCTTGTGACTTTAACAGTGACACCCACTCTTCCACCTTTGATGCTGGGGCTGGCATTGCCCTGAACAACATCTTCATGAAACTCATTTCCTAGTATGACAATCAATTGGGCAACAATAACTGAATGGTCAACCTGATGGTTCACATGGCCTCCAAAGGATAAGAGCGCCTTGGAACAACAGCCCCAGCAATAGCATTAGAAGAGAAAGGGAGAGACCCTCAGCTACTGGGGAGTCCTTGCCCAAACATAATCCCCTCTACACACTGAGAATTTCACACCCTTGATACAGTGTCTACCTAGTTCCCCTGAGAAAGGGGAGAGACTTGGAGAGCCCATCTTGTCTTTTACCATCAATAAAGTACACTGTACTCAGCAAAAAAATTAAACAAAATAAATAAAAATAAAGACATAGGAAGTAACAAAAGCAGAAGGAATGCAATTAGTCATTGCATAGAAAAAAGTGTAAATTATGTATACTGCATTGAAACAGATGAGAGAGAGAACAGTTTAAAAGTGATATATAATTGGGTATTACAGTTATGACAATAGTCCAAAATGAAGGTTGTGTAGTGTACTGGGGTGGGGTGAGGAGGATTGTATACCAAGGAAGAAATTTTTCTTTTGCTTTTCAAGGAGAAGAGCAAACTGGGGGCGGGGGGAGGGAGAGTGGGACAGGGAGAAAATTGCAACAATGAATGAATGGAATTCCAAAATCTCTGTAGATGTTCATTGAAATGAAAAATAAACAAACTAAATTAATTTAAAAACCCTGAAAATCCAAAACTTGAATAATATATTGCAAAATTTCATTATCATTATTTTAGCTATCAAATGCTGCTATAACAGATATGTCCAAGTGAATTACTTTAACATCAGGAATTTGTTCTTTTACAGTTTATTTTTATTAATTGCCATTAAGTCCACTCTGATTCATAGCAATCGTATGTAAAGCTGGTGGAAATCTTGCTTGATCCTCAATTCATCCTTTAAATCTCCTTGTGCTCAAGCCATTATTGTAGTCACTATGTCATCCAAATTAATGGTGTCAGGTCCAGGGAAAATGGACCCTCTCTACTGGTTGCGAAGTAAAATTCTTGTTAATTATCTCTTGTCCTTGCATTCCCTGAAGATTGCCAGGTATTATGGTCTGGTCTAGTGGCAAGAAGCTGTGCTGCAATCCCAAAGGCATGTGGTTCAAATCCAACAAATGCTCTGCAGGAGAAGAATGGGCAACCTCCTCCCATGCAATTAACTACCTCTGAAAACCCATTGGAGAGTCGGCTACGTGTCAGTTCTGACTTGACAGTACATAAAAACAAGTATCAAAGAGCTTCATTGTGCAGGACCCTGAGTCAAAAAATGTTGCATTCCTGGTGAATACTTCTTGATATGATAGTACCAAGGGCTTCATTCCCCCAGTTTGGCTTGGTTTCCTCTAGGTCACAAATCCCCTTACATCTAATGAGAACTGTGATGGAATTAAGGAGTATTGTATATTCTTAATTCTTCTACAATAATTGATTTATTAGATCACAGAAAACCATTGCAGAGTTTCTACATTTTATCACTACATGCATGTATTTTGTCAGATTAATTCAATCAATGGTATCATTTATAAAGTTTCCTGAGGAAATGGATAGATATTTACAGAGAATGAGAAATGAACTAGAATAGGAAGAAATCGATAGTAGGAGCTAAGTGTCTGCTTCTGTAATCTAGACATTTTTATTCTAATTTCAACATAGCACTTGCCCCTTTTATAATCATGGTTAAATTACTTAAACCTGACGGTGCCCAAATTTTTTATATAGAGAGTGAGGATAATAATAATACTTCCCAAGCTTGTCTTAAGAATTCATTGAGTTCATTTTACATGAAATTCTAAGAATAATTTCTGGGGGGAAAAGTAAGTACTTGATATGCTTAAGATCTGATATTCAGAGATTTAATCAGCAATACTAGATATTCAAAGATGAAATCATGCTTATAAGCTTCTCAGGGGAAAATATATTCTAAAATTAGAATTTCAAGCACTGTGAAACTATCAAGAAAATATGAACATGAAGTCTATGTTGATAATGTATCTGTCATGAAAAGTTTTTTTTAAGCTATGTTACAATAAAATGAAGGAAAAAGTAAGAAATTTAAGTTTAAATCCAACTGGTGGATCAAACCCAAAAGGTGAAACAAAAAAAGAAAATGTCTCATTGGTAGGGAGTCTCTGACAGTTTTGAATCCACCAGCTATTGTCCCCTCAGCAGGAAGATAAGACAGCCTCCTCAGGTCATCTCCTCTGTTCCAATTTGATGGCAATGGAACCTAGACACAAATGAGGGCATAAAACATGTGGAGTATTAAAGAAATGTGTTAAATGACCTAATCTTCATAAACTATCCTTGAGGCATAAATCCAAACAACACCCCTCCTAACCTTAAAGAAAAATATGTGACATCAAGATAAGCTCTAACTATGGAGAAATAAAGAAAAAAATTAACATACTAGCTTTTACTGTCCTTAACTGTGTCGGATCAAAGTTAGGATTTTATATGTGAGCTCCAGATTCCTACTCACTATCGAGAAAAGGCAGAGGTAAAGCTATCTTTTTCTTTTACTCTCCTTGGAGACTAAGGGTTGCTGAGTTTCTATCAGTCATTACCAGGCTTGGATGTGGATGTGGATCGTCCACTCAGCTCAAGTCATGGTTAAGCCTTTCTCCTGACATCTCTCTTAAAGGTAATACTATAAAGTCTACAGATTAGCAGTCTAGTCACTTAACTGTAATTCTCAAAACTGATTCTTTGATTTCAAAAGAATATTGTGAGATCTAATTTGTGGGCCTTCAAATGATTGCCTTAAAATAAACTAATCAAGTTCATGAAAGGCAAAGTCAGCAGGTCTGTGTTTATTTTCTGAGAAAAGATCTTATAAAATTTTGAATAACTTATCCAGGCTATAGTCTTCAAAATTACTTGTTATGCTTCTGGGAGCTGAACGGTGACTAAGTATGACAGAAGAAGAATTGATGCATTTTAGTTGTGGTGCTGGAAAAGAGTCTTGAACATACAATGGACCACCAAGAAAACAAAGAGGTCTGTCTTGGAAAGGGTGAAACCTAGTTTCTTTTTGGAGGTTAAGATTTTGAAGTTCTGTCTCGCATATTTGGGGCATGTGGCCAGGAGGCACTGGTCCTAGGAGAAAGACATCATGCTCAGAGGGTGGTGGGACAGTGCAAGAGAGGAAGACCCTGGATGAGATGGATTGATATAGGAACTGGGGTAATGGGGGTTGGTTGGTGTGTCAGAGTCAGTGAGACTGGCTCAGGACAGGGCAGGTTTCAGAGAAGTTGTATGTAGGGTAGCTATGAGTTGCAGGCAACTCAATGGCACATAACAACAAAAAAACCCTAATTTTGAAAAGAGCTACATGTCCAAATTGGTGCCATCCACTTCCAAAATGGCTTGCCTCTAGAAATGCTATGAATGTGGAAAAATGACAAAAGTTATCCAAGTGTTTAGGTCTTTTGTTCATAGGGTCACTATGAGTTGTCTACGACTCAACAGCACTTAACAACAATAACAACAACAATGTAGAGAAAGCTCTGTTGGTCTAGTGGATAGAAAGTTATGCTACCAAGCCAAAGGTGGATGATTTTAATCTGCGGCCCTCAGGTCTGGTTTTAATTGTTTTTGGTCAAACATTCTTCTAAGCGGTATAGCACTGGTATATTCATTTGCTATAGAGAGGTAACTTGTGGTTGCTGTGAAGCTAAACACTGTGACACTAATGTGTCAAATGCACTAATGGTTACCCATGATGTACAGTGTTTGGTGGAGTTTCCCAATTAAAACAAGCTTGGAAGCGGGAGTAGCATCCACTTCTGAAACAGCTTGCCTCCGGAAATTCTATGAACTTGGAGAAAGGATAAAAATTATACAAGTGCTGAGGACTTTTGTTTATAAGGTCACTTTGAGTCATCTACAACTCAACGACACTTAACAACAGCAACAACATTTCTCAGAAACTTTAAGTTTCAAGCTATATATTAGTAATGACTTCAAGTCAACATATCAAATTAGCAACATGACAAAATGAACCTTTCACAAAGTGAAGTGGCTAGAGTGGGATGGTGAATTATATTTGCATTGTAACAATAAAATAGGATGTGAAGAAAGTCAAGAAAATAATATATATTATTTAAAGTTG
>NW_006399758.1:28879602-28881235 GCF_000299155.1 Elephantulus edwardii | reverse complement strand
GAAAATTCTGTCAACTTATAAGTAGGAATATTTCCTTGAATATGCAAAAGCATTATGTGTTGAGTATGAAGTTTCTCAGTCTTCATTATCAGGCTACTCCATGAAGTTAGCATTCAGCAACATCCAGGAACTTTTAAATAAGTAAATAAAGGTCACTGGAAGAATCCCAAGGGAAGTTAAAGGAAGGTTTCCTGAACCTATATTTGGCACAAGATTGGGCACCTAGGGCACTCTGAAGAGAATATATCTCTTTAACATTTAGATTTAGATTTAGATTAGCTAATACCTAAAATCAGAAAAGGTGTGTGTCAAAAAAAAAAAAAAAGAAAAGAAAACATATGTGTCAGGGTTGTATCTTCTCTCTATACCTTTTCAATCTGTATGCTGAGAAAATCATTCAAGAAGCTGAACTCTGATTGAAGGAAACTGCATCAACAGCCTGCATTATGCATATGACACAACTTTGATTGCAGAAAGTGAGAACCTGAGCACTTGCTGCAAAAGACCAAAAACTACCAAAGAGCTTTCTATATAAATTACATCTCAATATCAAGAAAACAAAAAATTCTCACCACTGGACCAAAAGGCAACATTATGATACATGAAGTATAGATTGATACTGTCAATGATTTTTCTCTTAGTTGGATTAACAATCTTAGTACCCTTAATACTAAGAGTTAAGAGAACAGAGATGTATTGTACTGGGGAAGTGTGCAGTCAGGAACTTCTCCAAATTACTGAGGAGCAATGATATCAGTTTGAGTACTAAGGTGAGCCTGATTCAGGTCATGATCTTTTCAATCACTTGCTATGCATCTGAGAGGTGGACAATGAAAATGATATCAGAAAAAGAATTGGTGCCTTTGAGGTTAGTGTTGGAGAAGAGTACTAAATATCCTATGGATTGCCAAAAGAACAAACTGTTATGTCTTTGAGATCAGAGTGCTCCTTGGAGACAAAGATGACAAAGCTTCATTTCACATACTTTGAGCATGTTAGGAGAGACTATTTCTGGAGATGGTCATCATATTTGGGAAGGTTGAGAGTGAAAGAGAGGAAGATTTTCAACCAAATGGATTGACATAGTGACTGCTGCAATGGGCTCTAGTAGGTCAGAAATTAAAAGGATGACACAAATTCGGACAAGATGCAGAGCTATTGTTCATAGAGTCTCTATAAGTTGTATTTGTGTCTACAGCACCCAACAACAGTATCTATGTATAGAGCTCTTGTGGCCTGGTGGTAAGTAGTTATATTGTCAACTCAAAGGCAAGCAATTTGAGTCCAACAGTTGCTCTAAGAAGAAAGATAGATAATTTCTTCCTGGGTGATTTACAGCCTAGGAACACCCTCTAGGGTGTAAGCCATGAGTTTGCTCTGACTGCATGGTCCACAACAACAACAACATCTATTAAACTGTCATTGTCAGACAATGAGACTGCACTTGCATCACTTCCGCAAGTCCTGATAAAAACTCTGTGAAGTACTCTTCTTTATTGTACAAAAGGAAAAGAAAAAAAAACCCACTAAGACATTCAGAGGGACAGATCCTTGGAGGGGGACATCATGCTTGGGAGAGTGGAGGGACAGCGCAGGAGGGGAAGGCCCTCTATGAGGTGGATTGATTCAGTGA
>NW_006399758.1:28873908-28879502 GCF_000299155.1 Elephantulus edwardii | reverse complement strand
AAAAAAAGACAAGAAGATAAAAAAATAAATGGCTGTGGGGAAGATAGTAATTAAGTAAAATAGTGTCAAACACTTTTCCCCCCCTTTGTTGGTGCTTCGGATGAAATTAATTTGCTCCATTAAGATTCTATACCTTTGCTCCATTAAGATTCTATACCTCTACTCTCCTTTCTGTTCAAGAGGAACATTGTTCTCAAGTTCTCCCTTTGTCCCTTTAAGTTATGAGTTTCCCTTCACCCTTAGCACTATTTTCAACTAAACTCATAGCCGACCCTCCATTCATTGTCTTTCAGAGGTTGTAATTATGAGGAATAAGATAGTACCTCTTTCTCTAATGGAGCCTTTGGAGGATTCAGACTGCCAGATAATGTGGTCTCTATATTATCAGTGTAGCTCCAAATGGTGATACCACCAGATTATTCTAGTTGGCATAAAGACATAGTAATCTTCTCAAAAAAATAAACAAAAATGTCTTTTGACCTTACTTCCACATTTATTTATAGCACAATTTTGGCTTTTGGTTTTTTGCCATAAAACATTTTATATGCTTTCTATAATAATATTGTATTTTCAGTGAAAACTTCCATAGTAAATTAGGTATCTGGTGATTTCTGTACAAATTGCTCAGTTGAACTTTTCAAAGTTTGTGTCAACATTCTTTGTGTTCTTTTGTGCCATAGCCAGTGTTTGAGTTTCCTTGTCCCTATAACTTCTCAAATTTGTTTGAGATTACCTGTTGGCCTTTTAATTATAGCCCCATGTGGTTAGTCCCATTTAGAGGAAAACATCTCAGGGGGAAAAAAATCCCCCACAATTTACTCTCTTCATTCTTCTTCTCACATTCTCTCTTAATCACACTACAATGTAAGCTATTGTCCTCACCTCGAAATTTATTCTTTCAGAATGTTACCTGAATAAATAATCAACATAATAAAAAAGTAATGAACATAGAATAATCAATAGGTATATAGTCTATCAACTTGGCAAAGCATAAAGTCAAAAGAGTATCACATTATCTAATTGAGGATATCAGTTCTAGGACATGGTTATAAAGGTTCTCTTAGAACAATGGACTAAGGGTTAGGAAACAAGGGACTAGTGATATTTAGTTGCCATGGCAAATATATTTGATGTATATAATTAGCTACTATTTTTACATATGTCTTAGGAAAATAAGTTTACAAAAGGGTAACTGCTTCTTTGCTGTTGAGTTGGTTGTAACTTAGAGTGAAGCAAACTGCCCATCTTTCTCCTTCAGAGCTGCTGAAGCCATGCAGCCTTTAGTTAGCAGCACAGCACTAACCAGCCTTCCTTACATTATTTATAGAAGCTTCACATCTCTATACAGAAGGTTAAGCTCGATTTTTTTATAATAGTAAAATAATTTCTTTAGTAATTGGAAACTTTTCGTGGAGAGTTCATTCCTTGGAGAAGGACATCACGCTCGGAAGAGTGGACAGACAGTGCAGGAGAGGGAGACCCTGGATGAGATGGATCGATACAGTAACTGGGGTGATGGAGGTTGGTGTGTTGGAGTTAGTGAGACTGGCTCAGGACAGGGAAGGTTTCACAGCTTCTGTGTGTAGGGTCATTATACATCACAGGTGACTCAAAGCGTAACAACAATAACATACTGTGATAGATTTGGAAGCAGGAGTGGCATCCACTTCCTAAACAAAATTCCTCTGGAAACTCTATGAACTTTGACAAATGTTGATGGGTGTACAGGCGCTTCAGGCCTTTTGTTCATGCAGTCACCATGAGTTGTGCTCGACTCAAAGGCAATCAATAACATCAATAACATGGCAAACACTATCATGGAAACTATTATTTGAATTGAAGGCTTTCTCAAGAATAGGTTTGAGGCCTTGAACAAAGACCAAAAGATATGTGGGATAATAGCAAGAATATCATCCACTGCAAAAGCAAAAGGCCAGTACAAAGATAGAGGAAGAAGAAAGATATATATCACACGCAAGCAAAATCTTATTGAAGAATATCCAAAAATGACGGGAATAATGAATCGACAAAGAACTGACAGAAAGACAAGCTGGATTCAGAAGAGACCATAGCACTAGGAACATCATTATCAATATCAGATGGATCTTGTCTGAAAGTAGAGAGTGCCAGAAAGATGTTTATTTGTGTTTCATTTACTATGCAAAAGCGTTTGACTGTGTGAAGTATCACACAGTGTGGTTAACAAGAATAGGTATCATGGAACACTTGATTGTGCTCCTGCGATTCTATGCCAGGACCAGAAAACTATCATAGGAACAAAACAAGGGAACACTGCATAGTTCAAAATCAAGAAATGAATGCATCAGGAATGTACCCTTTTTCCATACCTTTTTAATTGATGTGTGGGACAGATCATTTAGGAGTCTAGACTTTATGGAGAAGAATATAGTATCGAGTTTGGGGGAGAAAGACTCATCAACAACCTTATACAGATAACACAATCTTGCTCTCAGAAACTAAGGAAGATTTGAACATTTGCTGCAGAAAATTAGACTTCAGTCTTCAATACTAATTGAATTTAATTATCAAGAAAACAAAGATCCTTACCACCAGGCCAATTGGAAGCATCATGATAGATGGAGAAGAGGTTGAAGTTGTTAACAATTTCATCTTACTTGAATCTACAATCAACATCCTTGGCACCAGCAACCCGAAAAATTAAAAAGTGAGTTGCTTTAAGATAGTCTGCTGTCAGAAACCTCTCCAGAGTTCTACCGAGTAACAAAGGCAGTCTAGAGACTACGATGTGCCTGATCCAAGCTACAATCTTTCCAATTGCTTTCTATGCATTTGAAGCTACACAGGGACTAAGGATGACAGAAGAATTGATGTCTTTGAGTTGTATTGTTGAAGAAGATTATTGAACATATAGGTCTGGACTGGAGAAGATAAGTTCAAGTTGATCATTTGAGGCACTTTGGTTTCCGTTTGTTTTGGTTTTCTTTTAAGAACCATCTTTTGTTCATGTTGTTGATTGCCTTCGAGTGAAGCCCGACTCATAGCAACCCTCTGAACAAAAGGCCTGAAATTTTTCTATAACTACCGACATTTATCAAAGTTTACAGAGTTTCCGGAGGCATGTTGTTTAGTAAGTGGATTCATAAATTTAAGACAATACTGTGCTAAATTATATTTGCTAATTGTCAGGGTGAACAGCACTGGTAACTATTTCCTGGTATTCCTGCTTCTCTTCATTTTGGACACATGGTTGGATTGTATACCCCCAGCCCCTTTGAAGTTAAGCATGAGTTCTTGACTGGATTTTTTGTTCAGTGGTACTGCATGACTGTAGATGGACATCAGGGAATTGTTTATGCCATCCTTATTCAGAGTGATAGAATCCCTACTACAGAGGATATCTCAAACCATCATGACACGGCAAAGGAGTGTAGTGAATTATTCACTGACTTAGTAACTTCTGACTTGAAGTGACACATTTCCACTCAATGCCAGAGGCAAGGTTTTTGAACATCTGTCTGACATACTTTGGGCATGTGGCCAGGAAGAACCAGTCCTTGGAAAAGGAAATCTTGCTTGGAAGGGTATAGGAAAAGCACAGAAAAAGAAGACTGAATGAGGTAAATTGACACAGCGCCTATGAGAAATGGAGGTAGATGTGTCAGAGACAGTGCTACTGTCTCAGGATAGGACAGTGTTCAGAGCTGTTGTTCTGGTCTGACCACCCATAGCTATGGTCCCTATGAGTTGTAGTCAACTTGACACCAAGTAACAACAGAGAATATTTTGTGACTTTTTGCCAGTTAATGTTTGCACAAAATAAGACAACCTTAGCATTTTCACCCTAATTTGTTCCCCCTGAAATGTTAACACGAGAACATTTAAAAAAATCTTTATCTTTAATGCTACAAAAACATGATAATTCTGTAATAATAACCACACGAACATGTTGTTACCAATGCATAACTTGTGAATAGGACCTGACAGGATGTTTGTTGTGCATGTCCTTTATAACCATTCTGCATGTAGAGAAGAGTATGTGCCCCTCACTGTCCATCTCAGTGAGCTGAAGTGTAAAGAATGATTGCTTTACCCAGATGTAGGTAAGAACAGAGAGGTCCCCACACACATACCCACACACCTACCCCTACAAATTTCTGGTCCAGGAGGATCTCAGGTAAATTGGAAGCAGGAATGGCACCCACTTCTGAAATAGCTTGCCTCCGGAAACTCTATGAATGTGGAGAAACTATGAAAGTTATACACAAGTATTCATAGGGTCGCTATGAGTTGTCTATAACTCAATGGCACCAAACAACAACAACAACAACGATTATTATATAGAAGGAAAGGAACAGGAATAAAAAAGCCAAATGAAGAACATTTTGCTATGGAACTGTTTCTTCCAATCACTCAAAAAAGGTTTTCAGTGTTTATTTTAAACAGCTCAAAGCAGAAGGAGTTCAGAGAAGAAGAATACAATAACAACACCAACAAAAGCCAGATGAAATACATGGTTCAAGAAAGGAATGTGCCTGGAAACTTAAGTTTAAGTTGAGCTTGAGTAGAGTTGGGATGTTTTTTTTCCCCTTACTCATCCCTGAAATAGAGGCCTTTGGGACAAGGCTTCTGCCCCATGGAAAACATTTCACAAAATGGCTTTCAAGCCCCTATTTTACTTGGTATAAAATACATAAGAACTAAAACCAGAGTTCTCATTTTGTAATCACATCACAAAAGGGTTGAGCTAGCAATTTGTGCAAACCTATATTTTTCCTTTCTACAAAACTGCTTATGAGAACATTTCTATCTCGTCTAGACAATCTTATACAGAATGCATGATGATCCTCACTGGGTTATTTTAACCTTGACTCCAGTTTAAGAAACAGGAATTCATGAGCAGCGAGATAAAGCTTTTAATGCCCATTCCATTCAATTATGTTAGTCTTGAGTTTTGTAAAAATGGTTAAGTATGTACTCTTAGAACAAGTGTGACAATAAGCTGAAGTTACAGAATTTTCTAACTCTAGGTGTTGAACAGAACAAGGAAATACCGCCTAGTCAGAATTGAATAATGTGTATCGTTTTGCCTTACTTATTCAATCTGTATGCTAAGCGAGCAATAAAGAAACTGGACTATATGAAGACATTTGTGGCATCAGAGTAAGAGGAAGAATCATTAACAAACTGTGATATGCAGATGACACAATGTCACTTGTTTAAAATAAAGGCAATTTTTAAAGTGTGCTGATGAAAGTAAAAGATTAAAACTTTCAGTATGGATCACACCTGAATGTAAAGGAAGCAAAAATCCCAACTTTTGGACAAATTACCATCAATATCATGATACATGAAGACAAAACTGGGGTTGCCAACTATTTAATTGTATTTGAGTGAAAAAAATCAACATTTATGAAAACTAAAAAAAAAAAGACATATTACATTGGGAAAAAGCTGCTTCAAAACTCTGGAAACTTTCAAAAAGCAAAGGTATCACCTTGTTTTTTGGGGTTTTTTTATTATTAAATTTTATTAGTTTTAATGAACATTTACAGACATTTTGGATTTTCATTCAATCATTGTTGCACTGTTTTCTCCACCCTCCTCCCCAGTTC
>NW_006399758.1:28863507-28868598 GCF_000299155.1 Elephantulus edwardii | reverse complement strand
ATTGTTATGGGTCGCAGGTGCAGGCGACTGGACTGCACATAACAACAACAACAAGACATTCAGTGGAATGAAAGTCCTCCTTATCTGCCTAGTAAATGATAGAGATAAAATGTTCCTTCAGGTCTGTTTGATACCAATCTTGCTTTTCTTTTAAGCACTATAAATTCAATGAGAAGGAACGTTACCCAAAAACAAACAAAAAATGCTCGAAGGCTTAGACACAGTTGAGGAGGGGAGGTGAATAAGTGTCACGTTTCAACACGGAGTTCAAGGTAGTTAAATAATTTCAAATTAGAAAGCAAATGCTCATAGCTTAAAAGTGGTTGGTAAAGGCCCTTCTCTATAGAGAAAAATAAAGATTTTGTCTAACAAGCATTGCTGTGTGTTGAGTTGGATGCCTTTGGATTAGCAGCACAACTCCTTTCCACTAGGCCACCAGATCTCCCAGCAGGCATAATGAGATACATATATATACATATATCTCAGTGTTCATGTTCATCATGGTTACAGATATTATACCTTATGCATTTTCATGGTAAGCAGCTCCTGCTTCAAACCAGAGATACACACATCTGGACCTCTAGGAAGATTTTGTTCAATTCTTCCTAATAAATCTGAGATAAGAGAACAATTTGTTCCTCAAAGCAGACACATGTATCTCTCCCTTCTGGAAAGAAAGAAATATGTAGCACACCGATTTTGAAGAAATCTATATTCTGTTAGTCACCCTTCCAAATGCAATCTTTTTTTTGCTTTGAGATAGGTAGGCTACGTGTTTCCTTATATGAAATGGCTTAGTCTTTGTGGGATTGTTCTGATAACCAACCCAAAGCCCTAGCTTCTCTGGAGGTTCTAATCCACCAGTGGCTATGTGGAGACAGGTGAGCAACCTTCTTCTATCCAATTTGCAGTCTTGGAAACTCACTGAAGGTCAAGTAAGAGTCAATTCTGACTCAGTGATAATGAGTGAATCTTAAGTCAATCTCCTTGTAACTCTTGCTTTGAGAAGTTTATATCCCTTTGTTTTGTGAGAATAAACAGAACCTATCTCCTTAAATTTGGTCAAAGGTGAGACTATATAATTCCTTGTTAATAACTATTGCTTCTTCAAAACAGACTAGAAACTGAGCTATTTCATTCCACAATAAATCCATCTCCCTTACTTCTACCCTGTTCATTTGCTTCATTTTTATTGGTGGTTATACAACAGTGGATCTGTGATGAGGGTAATGACTTCCATTGTGAAGATATGCAAATTAATTCCAAGTGTGCTGTCAAATGATGAGAGGAAAACTGATGACAATTTTATTCTACTTGTTCTAAAGTAAACATTGGTAAACTAATTACATGATACACCTCCACTGAATATCTATGAATGGAGAAAGAGTCTCTGATTACTAGTTTTGTCTTTATTTCTATTTGATGAATTACATTTAATTATAGTGTAATTAGGTAACACCTTTAGCATTAAAGAAAAATAAGCCATGTAATAAGGTATAATTTCTGAGAATAGCATAAATTCTAGTGATTGTAAATAAAGAAACCACATGATAACTCTGTGAATTCATCATAACACTTTGGTTTATATATTTTAGATTACTTTGCATAATACAGAGTGGTGTTCAATGTCAATTCTAGACTGCTTTATGAAAAGGCAATTGGAGAAATCAGTGTTAAATATAACTGTATTTTATAACGGGTAAAATCTACCCCCTAAATGAGGCTTTGAAAAATGTAATTTTTCCTCAGTAATTGAAACAAATACTAATGAAAACAAGTGTTTAACTAATTAATCACCATCAACAGTGAATTTCAGATTCTTACAGCAGCTAGTAGGAATTTCTTTTGTTTCTCTCTTTAGTTTCTTCACAATAACCTACTGTTTTCTGGCATGAGCAAGGTAGGATTTTTAGAAACAACTTGTTCAACATATATTTTTGGTAAAACACAAGAAAATAATGATAATGAGTGCTATTAAGAACTCATTTTCTTTTCTTTTTTTCTTTTTATTTCTCAGCATACAAATTAAATAGGTATAGAGAGAGAATACATCCAGGCGGACTCCCTTCCTAATTTTAAACCATGTAGTATTTTCTTGCTCTGTTCTCACAACAGCTTCCCGGGCTGGGTTATAGGTTTTGCCTGAGCACAATTAAGTGCACTGGGATGCCCATTCTTCTCATTGTTTCCCCTAAATTATTATGATCCACATAGTCAAATGCTTGAACTTCTGGCAGTTTCATTTCTATGTGCAGTTCTATCTGGTTTTGAATAATTTTTGTTTGTATGTGATGTTAATGTTGTTCAATAATTTCCACATTCTGTTGCATCGCCTTTCTTGGGAATGGAAAAAATATGGACTTCTTCCTGTCCTCCAAATTTCCTGGCATACACTGGTGAATGAGTCCAGGGCTGCAAGAACTCATTTTATGTCAGTGATTTCATCTTGCTCAGATCCTTAGTATCAGCAGTCAGGAAATCAGGACACGTATTGCATTGAGCAAGTCCGCTGTCAAGGATTTCTCCAAAATGCTGAAGAACAATAACGTCAGTTTGAAGTCAAAGGTGCACCTGTCAGACCAGGGTCTTCTCAATCACCTGCTATGCATCAGAGAGCTGGACAATGACTAAGGATGATAGAAGAATTGATGCCTTTGAGTTGTGGTGTTGGAGTAATATACTGAATATCCTATGGATTGCCAAAAGAAATGTCTTAAAGAAAGTGGAGTCAAAGTGCTTCTTTGATGTAAAGATGATAAAGCTTGGTTTTTCATACTTTGACATGTTGTAGGTGAGGCTATTCCTTGGAAAGGGACATCATGCTTGAAAATATCGGGGGTGAGCAAAGGAAGACCCTCATGAGAAGATCACATTTGGAAGATTCCTCATGAGATGGATTGATGTGGTGACTTCAGCAACAGGCTCTAGTGTGTCAGAGATGATGATTATCGCAGAGTTCAGGTTGGCTCTTCATAGGGCGGCTATAGTCCAACTTGACTTGATGACATCTGACAATAGCATCAACAATAAGGGAAAGCCAAAAGATAGCTGAAATAATTACTCATAATAACAGCTCCAGTTCCAAATCATGTGTTTCTACAAGTTAAGGTGAGAATAAGGAGCATCTAGGCAGCTTGTGCCCAGATTCCCCAAAATTTACTTTTTAGGACCTCTTCTATATTTAGAAGTGAGATAACGAAAACACTTCCTATATGGTATAAAAGCTCTGAGTACCATTGGGAAACTCATAAAATATATCAGAGATAAGATGATATATTCTCTAGAAAGTCAGGGTATTCTAAGATTATTCTTTCTGATAACCTTCCAGTTATAAATTCCTTTTGTATTCTACTTCTAAAAAGCATTTATATTAAAACTGCTTCTTTTGGTTCTGTTATCCTCTGATCATCATCCACTGAAAATTATATTTAAAATCTATGTCCCTCTGCCATCTGGAAATCTCACATTATATAGTGAAAATGTTAGTATTCAGTCATGATCTTAATATCTAATTTCACCTGTTTAAAGTGATTCAAAGTCAGTGTGGATGACTCAAACAACATAACTTTGCATTACTTTGACTTTTTAATGTAGTTTGCATTCTACCTCAACCAAAAACCTTGGTAAGGGAACTCTATACGTTGTTACTAGCAAAATTTTTCCACAATCTTGTTGTTATATGCCGTCAAGTCGCTTGCAGCTCATAGCAACCATATGTACAACAGCCCTAAACTCTGCTCTGTCCTGTGCCAATCGCACTGTCTCTGACACTCCCATCCTGATTACCCCAGTCACTGAATCAATCCACCTCATAGAGGGCCTTCCCCTCCTGCGCTGTCCCTCCACCCTCCCAAGTATGATGTCCTTCACCAAGGACCGGTCTCTCCTTATAACATGTACAAAGTATGTTAGATGGAGCCTCAGAATCCTTGCCTCCAAGGAGTCACCGGGTTTAACCCTTTCCAGGATGAATCTGTTTGTTTTCCTAGCAGTCCATGATACTTTCAGTACTCTTCTCCAGCACCACAGCTCAAAGGCGTCAATTCTCCTTCTATCCTCCTTGGTCATTGTCCAACTCTCTGATGCATAAGAAGTGATTGCAAAGACCATGGTCTGTATCAGACACACCTTAGTCTCCAGAGAGACACAATTGCTCTTCAGTCCCTTGGAGAGGTCCCTAACAGCAGACTTTCCCATGGCAATGCTCCTTTTAATTTCCTGGCTACTGGTGCCAAGAGTGTTTACTGTCGAGCCAAGCAAACTAAAGCTTTGAACAATCTCAATCTCTTCACCATCCATCCTGATGCTGCCAATTGGTCCAGTGGTGAAAATCTTTGTCTTCTTGATATTGAGCCTCAATCCATATTGGAGGCTGCAGTCCTTGACCCTCTGCAGCAAGCGCTTCAGGTCCTCCTCAGTTTCAGCAAGCAGGGTTGTGTCATCTGCATAACGAAATAGTAATGTTAATTTCAAATATTACCCTTCAAAGACATCACCCTTGGAAATTCAGGGGAAAGCAAAAGACATGAAGGTCCTCAATGAGATGGACTGATAGTGATTGTAATGACAGGCTTGAACAAGTTGGAGATATGATGGCAGTGAAGGGTAGGGAAAGGCTCTGATCTGTTGTTCATAGGGTTACTACCAAGAACCCACTTCACAGCTCCTAACAACAACAACTATACCTTGTTTGCAGAAAGTGAAGAGAATTTGAAGCATTTACTGAAGACTATATCTTTCAGTATGGATTTATTACATCTCAACATAAAGAAAACAAAAATCTCCATAACTGAATCAATAGAAAAATGGAGAAGATATTAAAGTTGTCAAGAATTTAATTTTACCTGCTTCTATTATTAACCTCTATGGAAGTAGCAGTCAAGAAATCAAAAGATAATCTTCAAATTGGTGTTGATGACTTTTCAGCTTGAGCATTTTCAGACCTTATTAAAATTTGGTTTATTTGCTTTTCTGTATTAAAAAGGGGTCTGTGTGGTAATTAGTCTTATGTATGTATCATATGTTTGTTTACCTAAAGCTTTTTAATCCAAATAAAAATGGAGTTTGCAAAGTGATTTGGATTAACCAGGT
>NW_006399758.1:28862617-28863184 GCF_000299155.1 Elephantulus edwardii | reverse complement strand
CCTGTTCATATCCTGTGCCCATTTTTCTATTGGATTCTTTACCTTTATCTTGTTGTGGTGCTCAAGTATTTCATAAATTCTGGATATAAGGCCCTTATCTGATATGTTATTACCGAATACTTTTTCCCAGTCAGTGGCCTCGTTTTTTACCCTGTTGGAGTAGTTTTTGGATGTGCATAGGGATTTGAGTCTTAGAAGATCCCATTCATCTACGTTATAAAGGCATCACTTTGATGACTCGTGTGCACCTGATCCAAGCCATGTTCTTTTCAATCAGTACATTTCAGAGTGGGTGAATTAGTGTTGTGGTGTTAGTGAATTATATTGAATCTAGCATAAACTCCCAGAAGGATGAACAAATTTCAGAAGAAACATAACCAAAAATGTTTTCTAGAAGTAAGGATGGAGAGATCTCAGCTCACTTAGTTTGGACACGTCATCAAGAAATCCAATAACTAGAAAAGAGCATCATGGCTGCAAAATAAAAGGCTCAGTAAAAAGGACAGACATGTTCAGGGAGATGGGTTGTCACAGCCACCAAAACAAGGAATTCTAACAGCAACAATC
>NW_006399758.1:28834104-28855937 GCF_000299155.1 Elephantulus edwardii | reverse complement strand
TAATTAGTCTTATGTATGTATCATATGTTTGTTTACCTAAAGCTTTTTAATCCAAATAAAAATGGAGTTTGCAAAGTGATTTGGATTAACCAGGTTTAGTTGTTCTGTTCAAGCTTGTGTCAGATGTTAGTTTCAAGCAGATTGGATTCGTGCAAGCCCTGTCAAGCCAGCAGACACACCACTGTCATTTCAAAGCGGGGGGGCGGGAGCTCCTCCAGAGGAGGTGTAGGTCCCAGCCAGAGGTTCTGGGCTCAGGCTGCATTAACACAGAAGCAGAGCATAGACTACAGCCTTCGTGGCAGCCCTCAAGCTGGTGGCCAGGGGTTCCCTGACATGTCCTCATCAGGGCCAAAGAAGTAGGCTGACATTAAAACTGAAATGGGCTACTGAGGATTATTAGGAGAGTGGCAAGAACCAGTCCAGATTGCTTGTGGCCTAGTGTTTAACCTTAGAAGCTCCTAAAACCACCACACTTCTAATAAGAGGGTAAAACCATTTGCCTTTAAATATCACTTTGTAGATCCCTTAAAGTTTAGAGCTATGCTCTTATGTGTGCTCATGAGCATATTTTGAACGTACAGAAGCACAGCCAGGTGCTATGTGCAAACAAGTAATGCTGAGTACTACTTTGTTCCTTTTTAGTTTGGAAACGTGCTAGGGCAGCTGAGTAAATGTTCAGAAGTAACCAAATTAATACACTATCCTTTTTCTGGAAGAGCTGTAGTATTTCATGTCTTGTGAATTGAAAATAAATGTGCCAATCCCAAATTTAATTCATGTGTTTGTAGACTGAAGTTTCAATAGTGCTTTCCTATGAAAGAAATGACCTTGTCATTGTCCAAATGTATTTGTCATTCTAAAATAAGTGCTGTATATTTTGTTGGCAGTGTAACTTCTTACCCAATAAGCCACCAAAGCTCTGTTAAGTGCTATATTTTTAATCATTTATTAAACTTTTTTATGCTTTGTTGTTAAAAAAAAAAAAGAAATCAAAAGATGTCTTGTATTGGGAAAATTGTCTCTCACAGACCCCTAAAAATGTTCTTACAAGAAAGTCTAAGGTGCAACTGATGCAAGTCATGGAATTTCCAATTGTTTCAGATGAATGTGAAAGCTGTATAATGAACAAGGAAAAGTGAAGAATCTCTGTCTTTAATTGAGTTGCTGCCAAAGAGTATTACATATAAGAAGGACTGCCAAAAGAATAAATAAATCTCTCTTACAAGAAACACAGCCAGTTTCCTTAGAGGCAAGGGTGGTGAAACTCCATCTCACATACTGTACATGTTATCAAGATGTCGTTGGAAAAAGACATTACGCTTGGGAAAATAGAGAGTCAGCAAAATTAAGAAAGACTCTCAACACAATGGATTGATACAGTGACTGCAACAAGGGGCTGACGCAGAGCAGAGATTGTAAGTATGATGCAGGATTTAGTAAAGTTTAAATCTGTTGTTCATAGGGTCACTATGAATCCTATTCAACTTGATGACACTTGACAATAAGAAGCACATTATTTTGTTATTTTCAAACTCTTCCTTGAGCCGCTTTGGTTACTCTTTGCTTTCTACACACCACCTCCTCTTTGGGGAGCTCTAGTGGCTTAGTGTAAGAGTTACACTATCATCCCAAAGGCACATGGCTCCAATCCACCAGCTGCTCAGAGGGAGAAAGACGGGCAACCTCCTCCCATGTGATTTACTGCTTCTGAAAACCTACTATGGATTCAACTATGAGTTGGTTCTGACTCAATGGTAAACAACAGCAATCATCTACTTCAGTTTTTATCTACATGAATGTTGAATTTTAGCAATAATATTTATATAGATGCTATGTATGTATGTTGTTGTTGTGTCTTGTCACCAGAGGTTGTCACAGGCATTAAATTACACAGGAAAATATTGTATTTTTCTCCCATGGAGCAGCTGAAAGATTTGAACTACATGCTTTTGGTTTGGGAGCAGAACTCTTTACTACTAAGCCACTAAAGCTCATATATGTTGTTGTTACTTACTGTCCAGTTAGAACTGACTCATAGTTGACCCTCCAAGTGGTTTGTCAGAGGTCATAAATTGCATGGGAATAGATTGCCCATCTTTCTTTAACAGAGCAGCTAGTGGACTCGAACTACACTCCAGTGGGTTGACAGTGCTATTACTGACCACTAAGCCACCAGATTTCCCTTCTATTCTTCCAGCAATCCATGATTTATTTTTTAATGTCTGAGGGAAATAAGGACGTATCTACCCAGATAAAAAAAAATATAGTATGCTTGTGCTTGTTATTCAGACAAGACACTGACTTCACCATTTCCAACTTTTTAAGAGAGTGGTCAAAGAGAGAGGAAAATGTGAAAACTTCATTAAGAATTTTTAAACATACATTGTTTTTGTTGTTATAATCCCATTGAGTCACCTGTCACCCTAAGTACAACAGCTCTGAATACTGCTCTATCTTGAACCAATTTCATTGTCTCTGACACACCTCCTCTGAATATCTCCCCTCCACTCAACTGACAACATCCTCATATTCCTGAACTTCAAGAACCAAAGAAAAATATTACATTGTCTATTAAATCAATGTGGTAGCCAAAGCATCCAAGAAAATCACATCTATGGAAGACAGCCGGGGGGCCTCGAAGGCAGCCTCTCTCTTCACAGTCCTACTCTCCTAGTCTCCAATCCTTCATTATTCCTCAGCCCTGGAAATGTTTCTCGGTGCTCTTAGAAGGCCCTCCTTATTGTGCTGTGCATTTTCTCTTTCACACCTTTAGCAGTGGTGGGAGAGTGAGCCTAGATGTGGGATTATCTCTTTAAAATCATCCTTTCTCGTGCATTTGACCTAATCATTGATTGAATGGAATTTGCTTGGATCACACATTTACTACTCACACATAGTCTACCCCTGAAATGACCTTCACTACAGTTACCAACACTTGTCAAAAACCCAGATTCACTGGTATTGACTCAGAATGGATTCGCAGATGATCCTTCCACAAG
This sequence comes from Elephantulus edwardii, assembly GCF_000299155.1. Taxonomy (NCBI): domain Eukaryota; kingdom Metazoa; phylum Chordata; class Mammalia; order Macroscelidea; family Macroscelididae; genus Elephantulus; species Elephantulus edwardii. Next base: position 28,852,938 of record NW_006399758.1, on the reverse strand, counting down.
TTTGTTGAGACTGTAAATCAGATGGGAAGAGATTGCACATCCACAAGATGTCAAGTGCTATAGAGTCACTGGTGGATACAAACCTTTTGATAGGGACGGACCATCTTTGGGGTTAGCAGCACAACTCTATAAGATCAACCCCGGAGAACAAATGTGGAAGTGCAGTCAGAACTTTTACTGTTACCACCTCACTTAGTTTTACAGAAGACAGCTGGTGACTCGGCCTTCTTACAAACAAATCACAAGGGAAACTCTGCTGGATTTATCCTCCATCTCAGGCTACTACTCTCGGGTTCATTTGCCAACTTACCCTTCTGAATTTGACTGTTAAGTACTGTCACTGCACACAACTCCAACCTAAGTGTGGTTTTCTTTGCACTGTATGTTTTATGCCCAACAAAGCTCATTTAGTAAAATGACTTTCATTTTTATCTTTGAACTGATTACGCCTGAATGTTCTATCTATGTACCTTTCACTCCCGAATGTTTTATCTAGACCTTTATGATTCTTCTAATCTCATATCCACGTCAGAGACATAAAAATTCATGCTGTCCAAGCTAAAACTCCTAATTCCAGAACTTCCTTTCTAAAATTACACAACTCTTGCTTATTTCCATTTTAGCACAATTTAGGCTTTGTTTAAGGGGAGTTGTTTTCTGAATGAATATATATATATATATATATATATGTATATATATATATATATTGTATTTTACAATGGGCATTTCAGAAATGTCTCAAAATATTTCAGAAAAAATGTCTGGAAACTAAAGAGGTAAGAAAATTATAATTGTGTCAGACATAGTAAATGTTCAGAAATATTGCAAGTTAATTATAATGACTATCGTCTTTAACTTATAATTTTCCCACTGTTTCTAAACAGTCTATTATCAAATCCTCATTTTCATCTGCTAAGCTTCATGGCACCTAACAACAACTACAACAAAACATATCTTTAATTCCTCTTTTTTGAAAATTCCCTGCACCAATCTACTCAAGGTTATCCCCTCTCTAACCTCACCCATTCTCACAAACCTCCTAAATGCCCTTCTGATATCCACTCTTGTCTCTCTTGAGTCCTTTCTCTACCTTGCCTTCTGGATGTCATCTTCATAAGCAAATTTCATCATTTCAACATCAGCAAACCAAAAATCAAGTTGATATTTTACTTATAGCAACCCTATACAACAAAGTAGAACCCTGACCCATTCTCATATATAATATTTAATTTATTCAATATAGCTTTTTTATTCATTGTCCTCGACTTTTACCATAAAGGTAGGTGAATAAATTGAATATGTATGTGGTCGCTTTAAAGGAATTAGCTAGCTTGGTAATAATTAGATAAGGTAAATAGCACCTTTTGTGTAGAAACATGCAAACAAGATGTGTAAGACACTAACCAGATGATTGGTTCATTTGGCACTCTGAATGGCTTAAATTGAGTAAATTCAAAAGCAGACAAGAATAATCTCAGTATCCTCAAGGAAAAAGATGCAGGAAGTGTAATATTCCCTTCGATTCAGAGATTCTAATGTAAGACAGAAGAGATCTTTAAGGTAGAGCAGTAACAATTGTTACTGTGTACCATGGAGTTAGAACTGAATCATAGCTGATCCTCCAGCACGTTTCCAAAAGTAATATATCACAGGAGAAGAGACTGCATGTCTTTCTCTTATGGATTTGAACTGCATATCTTTGGGTTGGCAGCATAACTCCTTACCATTAAGCTAACAGAGCTCAGAAGTGTCAAAGAATCAGAGACTAAGACAAAGCTAAACAACATCTGTTGTCCCATGGAGAGAGCTGCATACCTTGGCCTAGGGTTTCTGGCAGAATGGAAACTGATGAACAATAATCAAAACTAAAAGAGCTTTGTAACACTTGTCTGAGTGTGAAGCAACATGCAGGGCCATGGGTCCCAGGGTAAAAAGGCTTGCCTGAGAGCACACCTATGAAGAAGCTATCTTGATTGAAGAATTGTGTACTGAATGTGTCAGACCAGATTTATTACTTGTAACTTCCCTAATAAAACCCATAATCATGAGTATTGTCTGTGATTATGTGCAACCAGCATACATCTGTGGAAAGAATCATTGAACAAGCTCAGTATCAGCAGTCAAATTCAGGCCAGGTGCTGACTATGGAATAGACCACCAATTACTCACGTGCAAGTTCAACTTGAAACAGAAGATGATTAAAACAAATCCATAAGAACCAAAATATGGCTTTGAGTTTATCCCACCTGAATTAAAAGATCATCTTAGGAGGAGTTTGAGGCATTGGTCACCAATGATGGAAGACCAGAGGAGCTTGGGATGAAATCAAGTATGTCATCCATGAAGAGAGTAAAAGGTCATTAGAAAGACAAGCGGAGGGAGTGGGAAACAAAATGAATGTCAGAAGAAACTACAGAAAACGCATTACAGCATGAAGAAAACAAAACAAGAAATGCTGAAATAAAAGAGCAGAATAGAAGATTTCAAAGGGCACCCTGACAAGATAAAGTATTATAATAAACTGAGCAAAGAGCTCGAGCTAGAATAAAAAGGAAAGAACTCACTCAGAATTTCTCAAGCTGAAAGAACTGAAAAACAAATCCAAACCTCAAATTGCAATACTGAGAGATAACAAAGCAAAAATCTTGAATGATTCAGAAAGCACCAAAAGAAGATGGAAGGAATACTTAGAGTCAAAGTACCAAAAAAGAAGGGGCAAACATTGAAAAATTTCAAAAAGTACCATATGAGTAAGAACCAATGGTTAAAAAGAAAGATGTTAAAGCTGCACTGAAGGCATCAGCAAACAATAAGACCCCAGAAATAGATGAAATACTAATTGATAAGTTTTGACTAACAAACATAATTCTAGACGTGCTCACCCGTCTATGACAAAGTTTGGAGGGCAGTTCTCTGGTCAACTGACTGAAAGTGATCCTTATTTGTCCTCATTTCCAAAAAAGAGAATCCAACAGAATGTGGGTATTATAGAACAATATAATTAATATCACATGCAAGAAAAATACTTCTGAAGATTATCCAAAAACAGTTGGAATAGTACACTGACAAGAAAAATAGCTCCTAGAAATTCAAACTGGGCTTAGAAGAGCCACCAGGGATAGTACTGCTGATGTCACTCTGTTGGGTCACCTTTTTGGGAATGGAAATAAATATGATATCTTCCAATTAGTTGGCCAGATATCTGTGCTCCAAATTTCTTGGCATGACCTGATGAGCACATCCAGGGCTGCATCTCTTTGTTGAAATATGTCAATTAATATGTTATATGTTATCAATTCCTTGGGCCTTATTTTTTGCCGACTCCCTCAAAGCCGTTTGAATTTCCTCCTTCATCACCATTACTTCTTGATCATATGCTGTTTCATAAAATTGTTCTGTGTGCTGTCAAAACAGACTCATAGCCCTCCGGAAGGTTTTCAGAGGCTGTAAATAGCTTGGGAAGAGACTGCATATCTTTCTCCCACAGAGCAGCAGGTGAATTTGAACCACATGCCTTTGGGTTAACAACACAAAGATAAAGCTTCTATACTAATTCTTAAAAGTTTGATTTTTTTTTCCCTTTGCCTTTTAAAGAAAATTCTTTTCAGCCAGACATGTCTCTCTTTCTGGATGTCAAAGAGAAAAAAGAAAATTGAGCATAATAGTTGTAAAAGACATAACTCTGAAAGCAGAAATACCTTTTGAGCAATCTAGTCCTCAATTTGTAACAACCTTGATTTTCTAAATGTGCTTATTTCATAACATGTGGAAACATTTCTAAAATCTGATAACAATATTTATTTGAGTATATTCTTTATTTTGCACAATGTTAGGCTGATAGTTTACCCCTGAACAAGGTCATATATTTTTTAACTGCTATTTAGAACTCATATAATAAGCATAACTACAATGTCTCTTTAATGTTCAACATAGCCACAAATAACATAATGCTGAAAACATTAAAATGTCTTATTTATTTTACAGTATATTTTCACCAATAAATTTACATGGCATCTTTACTTTATAAATGGAAAACCTATTAAGCAACATTGCTTCAATAATTTTCAAAAGAAATAGAATAAATCCTTACCTCAAGTATCCAAGCCTTATATAATACATGAACAATGCCTGTTCTGTGAACTGGAAACAGACTGTGTCAATATAAAAAGGATGTTTATATGAAAAGGAAACATAAGTATATGTTTATAAGAAAAGCTAAATTTAGTAAAAAATTCAGTATCATTTTTTTTTGTTAAGTTATTGAAATGTTGTCAGTCTCCATCGTCCACCACATTCATCAATCTTAAACATTTACTTCAGTTGAGTTTCCTTTATTATTTTATCTAATAAAGAAATCTGAGAAAGGCACCAAATTCAAAATTCTAGATAAAAATTTGGCCCGACTCTCTTTGGTAAGCATTTTGAATTTGAACACATCAGATAGTTTCAGTTGATGCAATAAAAATTCAGTTAGGAAATCTCCTAATTTGTGAAACATTATACTCAATTACACATTGACTTTTAAAAATTTAATTATACTCCCCTCATGAAGAAAATATTAATTGGAAATAAATATTGTTTTCATGATTATTTTTGCCTTCACTCACCATTTGGGGAGCTATAATCAGATATAAGAAATATCTGTTTTATAGAAACAATATATTTCAAATATAACTGAAACAATATTTTTTTCAGCCACCTAATAAATGGTTAGCCACATCGTACTTGGAAAGTTAGACAGTTGATGAGGGGAAAGGTAGCTAGTCGGTGAAGAAAAGGGAAACTGTCCATGGATTAGCACCGTGACCCCAACAATGGGTTTAAGCAACAGCAGGGATGGTGAGGATGTTGCCGGATTAGTGAGGGTTTCAATCTGTGTTCATAAAGCCACTATGAGTTGAAGCTGACTCGCTGGCACTTAACAATAAAATCTTACCTAGGGTCTATATGACTTGTATTGCCTTTGGTTAAAACGAAATTCACATCTGTTCCTGTTAAATCTTCCCTTACCAACCATCTATCTCTTCATAGGACATTTATCACAACTGTAAAATAAAAGCCTACTCTCTGACTAGTTTTCACATTAATTAGGTAGCAGGTATAGCAACACTTTGAAAGATGCATCACTTACATAGAATTAGCTTCTAGGAAGCTGGTTCATGCTCCCTCTCAGCTTCCGCTCCCTTCTTCTGATGGATGTGCTTCACCCAGCTGCCTTTTAGGTCTTGCTTCCTTAATGGCCTCGGGACCCTGGTAATGCAGTCCCTAGAGATGTGCACTGTTAATTCACAAGCCAAGTTGCTCTGGCAGTTGGCGTAAACTAACCACACCATGGAGAAAAATGGGCAATCTCCTTCAGTGAGACTTTAAGCATTGGAAACCCACTAGAGTCAGCTGTAAGGCTGAACTGACCTCATGACAATGAATTTTCCTCAATCATGTCCTCTGGGCCAATACTCAGGTAGCTCCACGAGTTCCTGCTCTAGGTGCCTATTTAAGGTTCCCCTCATGCTTTGCACCTCAAAATGATTCTAGGTAAGGAAGAGAGGATGGCGTGAGTTATCAAAGTGAGTCAAACTGGGTTAAAAGCCTCAGCCTTGGTGGGAGCTGGTAAGATCTGGTGTACATCTAGACTCACAGTGCAGTAACAGGAAATCCCAGATGCACAACTAGGAAGCCACCAGCCTCAACGATTCAATAGGGGAAAAGAAGGCAATGGCTTAGCCAGGCTTGTTGCAATTGGAGTGGAACCCTGTTCAGTTGTCCTGCAAGGAAAGCTCTGAGAGGAAAATGAAGTGGTAACACCTGGAGCCTTCCAGTCACCCAGCCAGGCTTTATTGAGCTTTGTCTCCTCTGAGCTTCTTTCACAGAAGTGTAATTCATAACTGGACTTGTCCCAGTGATTTGAGCACATCAGTACATCTCTCTCTTACTGCTGTGAAGTCAGAACCAAGTCATACCTGACCTTCAAGTTGGTTTTCAGATGCTATAAATAGTACAGGAGAAGATTATCCATTTTTCTCTTATGTAAGAACTAGTGAATTTGAACTGTCTGCTTATGGTTTGGCCATTCAACTTCTTATACACTAGGATATCAGAGGCCCCTTGGTAAATCTGAGCTATTATTTCTAGGATATTTTCTAATATTTAGGGGGGAAAACCCCAGATATTCTGAAAATGGGCAGAGGAAAATCTTTCATTTTAGCATAACTTTGATTTTTGCTTAGTGGGTTGTCTCTGAACCGAGCCATGGCAACAAGTGATAAGTATAAAGGAAAGCCAAAACATGGAGTGAAAAATTAAGTTCATAACTATAAGATGATCATTACACCAAACACTTTATATCTCTTATCATGTTTAATGTTTGTGTTGTTGTTTAGTGTCATCGAGTCAACATAGAGAGAGCTATGTTGGCCTAGTGGACAGAAAGTTATGCTACCAAGCCCAAGGTGGGTGATTTTACTCTGTGGCCCTTAGGTCTAGTTTAAATTGGTTTTTGTCAAACATTCTTCTAAGTGTTATAGTACCGGTCTGTGCATTGCTATACAGAGGTAATTCTTGGTTGCTGTGATGCTAAACACTGTGACTGATGTGCCAAATGTGATAATGGTTACCCATGGTGGACAGTGTTTGGTGGAGCTTCCCAATTAAAACAAGCTTGAAAGCAGAAGTGGCATTCACTTCCAAAATGGCTTGCCTCCAGAAACTCTATGAACAGAGAAACGAGCCAAGTGCCCAGGTCTTTTGTTCATAGGGTCATTGTGAGTCATCTATGACTCGACAGCACTTAACAACAACAACAACATCATGTTTAATGTCCTCCTGTATGAAAACCCACTGATGGGTCAGTTATGAGCCAGTTCTGACTTGACAGAATACAACAACAGTGTATAACAGAAAATAAAACTTAATCTTGTAATATATAACCATATTAGCTTTAAGTCATTTGCAAGGCATTAAAGAATCTCATCTTCAGTTTCTAAAATACAATCACTATCATTTCCATCTAAATATGTTATTTATTGTTACACTAACATCAGGTAACATGAGTCCTCTCATTTCTTATCCTTAAAACCATTTTCATTGAGTGAATTCCCACAGTCTTTTCACCACAGAGAAGCTGGTAGGTTCAAGCTGCCAACTTTTCAGTTAGAAGATGGATGTTAAAAATCATTGCACCACCAGAGTCTCTTCTCTTTAGTAGCACTGAAATGTGTGTATTTTCAGCTAATTAAATTTCATTTAACTTTGATTTGTGGCTTCTTTTCAATCACATTGAACTTAGAAAATTAATTAATTTGGTGACTAGATGCAGAAACAGGATTATGTGAAAGGTCCATAACTAAGACCACATAAGAAATAAAATGTCATCTGCCATTTTAATTTATTGTCCCTTATCATTTAGCTATCAAATGATATAGTTCTGACATTTAGAAGAAAGATGGTGTGCATAATAAATGTCAGAACTATTTTTTCCTCCAAATGCAACTTATTTTCAAAAAGCATAACAACAAAAATGCAGGTGTCAAGTAATTTGTTCTTTTTTTCACACTATGTACTTTGCCTAGAAATACCCATCAGCCAAACTTGATCTGTTGCCTAGCAACTATCTGACAATTGTATGCCATAGATGACCTGGATCTATTTCTGACTGTTAACACTTAAGCAGCTGAGGTGATTATTGAGTCTTCTTAGGGTAATAGAATATTATGAAGGAAACTCATTTTAACTTTGAGCAATTTAAATATGCCCATTTTCCTATTATAGGAACTGAGAAACTATAAATAAGCATAGGAGTTTTTAAGAAACAATACATTAAAAGGAGTAAGGAATGATGGCTTGAATTTTCTCTTCTTGAACACTAAGGAATAACACAGTGATGAATTCTTAAAGCTTCAGTTTTTACCTTTATCATCTAATTCATATGCATGCATTTTTTATAAAATTTCAATGTGACAAAAAAATTCTGGGGGAAAAAAAAAGATCCTTGACATTAGTTCAGTTTTGTCAATGACAGACTTCTCTGGAGCTTAAAACAAAAATCACAAAACTAAACAAGGAGATGCGAATCTGCCAAGCATTCAGGCAAACGTGTTAATCCCTAATGCAAATATTGAGCAATAAAATTAAGCCCTGCATCTGTTGAGAATAGTTATCCATCCAAAACTTACACTTGCTGGAACTATTATGTGAGTACTAAGAATTAAAGGGACAAGGAAGATAGAGGCTAACAGTCTTTATAGAATAGTTTAACAAGTAAAATCTTCTCAGTTCCTGAGGCTAAAACATAATTAAATGTTTTGCTATGTTATCTGAGCGCATTCTATCCTTAGAGTGTTCATTTCCACTTGGAAATGATGTTGTTGTTGTTGTTGCTGTTGTTGTTGTTGTTGTTGTTATGTGCCGTCCAGTCGCTTGTGACTCATAGCGACCCTATGTACAACAGCCTTAAACTCTGCTCTGACCTGTGCCAATCGCACTGCCTCTGCACACCCATCCCGATCACCCCAGTCACTGAATCAATCCACCTCATAGAGGGCCTTCCCCTCCTGCTCTGTCCCTCCATCCTCCCAAGCATGATGTCCCATTCCAAGGACTGGTCCCTCCTTACAACTTGTCCAAAGTATGTCAGATGAAGCCTCAGAATCCTTACCTCCAACGAGCAGCCCGGTTTAGATTCTTTCAGAAGAATCTGAAACTGAGGAGAACCTGAAGCACCTGCTGCAGAGGGTCAAGGACTGCAGCCTCCAATATGGATTGAGGCTCAATGTCAAGAAGACAAAGATTCTCACCACTGGACCAATTGGCAGCATCAGGATGGATGGTGAAGAGATTGAGGTTGTTCACAGCTTTAGTTAGCTTGGCTCCACAGTCAACACTCTTGGCACCAGTAGCCAGGAAATTAAAAGGCACATTGCCATGGGAAAGTCTGCTGTTAGGGACCTCTCCAAAGTACTGAAGAGCAATGGTGTCTCTCTGGAGACTAAGGTGTGTTTGATACAGGCCATGGTCTTCACAATCACTTGTTATGTATCAGAGAGTTGGACAATGACCAGGGAGGATAGAAGGAGAATTGACGCCTTTGAGCAGTGGTGCTGGAGAAGAGTATTGAGGGTAGTATGGACTGCTGGGTAAACAAACAGATTCATCCTGGAAAGGGTTAAACTGGGTGGCTCCTTGGAGGCAAGGATTCTGAGGCTCCATCTAACATACTTTGGGCATGTTGTAAGGAGAGACCGGTCCTTGGAGAAGGACATCATGCTTGGGAGGGTGGAAGGACAGTGCGGGAGGGAAAGGCCCTCTATGAGGTGGATTGATTCAGTGACTGGGATAATCAGTGTGGGAGTGTCAGAGACAGTGCGATTGGCACAGGACAGAGCAGAGTTTAGGGCTGTTGTACATAGGGTCGCTATGAGTCGCAAGTAACTCGATGGCAAATAACAACAACAGGAAGAGTCCGTTTATTTTCTTAGCAGTCCATGGTTCACTCAATATGCTTCTCCAGCACCACACTTGGAAATAAGTTTGTTTAAATCATTCAAAAACATTAAAGTAGTTATAAATAAGAATAATTTTCTTCCCCTTGGTAGTCAAAGGATAGGTAGATTTGTTATGTCATAAGGTAGACAAAGTGCTTAGACACGGATCTATGTAACTGGTGAAAATTTATGTGCATAGATATTTTTAGAATGTTTGCACCAGATATTATATGTTCAACACACAGGGGTAAATACCAAAGGTAGAATGAAAGTAAACTGGCCTAGGCTTTTAACCAGGGTCTATTTTTTCCTTCCGAAGCTGGGTCTATTTCTTTCATATGCTACCTTCTAATTTAAAGCAGCTAAATTGAATGCCCTTTTCCCTGGTGGTAAGCAACAAAGAGAATTCTAACAAGGTAGCCACTGTTTTAATCAGCATAAAATATCTAAACCACAGATTGAGTGAGTTTAGTGCATGAATCCCAGAGGAAGGTTAATGAAACTAGAACGTTGCCCATTGTTACATATATATTCAGCCATAATTGGGCAGGAGTAAATGTTGGTTCTATATAAGCAATCAAGCTAAAATAATTATACTGTGTTAATATTAGTAAAAATTCAAGTTAAAGGTTAATAGAGTAGCTCATGCATTTGACAAATATTTATTGAATTCTTTCTAAGTGCCATTGTGTTAGAATTTGCAAAGGTAAGAATAAGCAGGACAAATGTAGGGTTAGGTTTGAAATTCCAGTGCGGAACGAAGATAAGCAAGCAGGTAATGGAGATGGAGTGCAGTAAGTGAAGTGACGGTGCATGTGAAGGTTAAGGCTGTGTGTCAGCTTGGCTGCCTATGATTCTCTGTTTAATGAGCTATGATGTAATCATTCCACTCATAAAAGCCCTACAATCACTTCCATCATGAAATTTGCTCTAAAAACCAATCAATTGAAAGGGAGTTTCCTGGGGGGGGGGGGTTGGCCTGCATTTCGTGGACCAATATGCAACATCATGCTAGAGAGAGAAATGATTGAAGTTATCAATTATATAATATTACTTAAATTCACAAGCAACACTCTTATTTAATCCTTCATAGTTAGCAATTTCTTAATTAACTCTTCATTGGGTTCTTGAGAATGTAAATTATATGGGAGAAGATTGCCAAACTTTCTCTCAAAGTGGCTAGGGGATTCAAATCAACAGAGAAGTACAGCCTTTGTTTGAGCTAGCAGCACCTTGTGATAGATTCAGATACGAAGAGAGACATATATGTTGTTGCTGTTGTGTGCTGTCGAGCCAGAACCAACTCCTAGCTGACTCTACAGTGAGTTTTCAGAGGCTGCAAATTACACGGGAAGTGATTGCTCATCTTTCTCCCACAGACCAGTGGTAGATCCAAACTGCCTGCCTTTGGGTTAGGAGTATTAGTACTCATATTGCTTAGAATATACATGAAAGAATGCTAATAAGCAAATATGATTTGTTTTTTAAAAAGAACCAACCTGCGACCATTGTGTAATTTAAAGAAGGTACAATAGGGCTTACTCCATTCTATATTGCTTCAAAATGAATTTAAATACTATATCTAGCCACATGTAGTGAAGCATGACCACAAAATGTTTAAATAAAATTTATTTTATTAAAATATATCTTAATTTTTAAATTTTTTTAAATATTTTATTGTGATCTGAGTAAATGCTTACAAAACATACTGGGTTTTCAACCATTCATGCATATTTTATTTTATTACATTAATTACAATTCGTACAATGTCTATCCACCTACTTATTTTATATCACCTTTCCTATCCCCTATTTAAATAAATTACCATTCTTTGTTTTTAAATTTTTGTTTCTCACTTCTTTGCTATCCATATTAACTAGACAAGAATTATTCCTTCATTTTCTTTTGCTTTTCTGAATAACATTGTTGCTAAGTATCCAAGGCTCTCATTCATAGGGTCACAATGAGTCGCCTATGACTCGACAGCACTTAACAACAGCAACAACGTAGTTGTTACTATGTGACTTCAAGTTACCTGTCATTCACAGGGACCCTATGCAAAAATAGCTCTGAACCTTGCCCTAGCCTGAGCCAGTCTCACTATTTCTGACACATCTAACCCCATTATCTCTGTTACTGTGTCAATCTATCTCATCTAGGGTCTTTCTTCCCCTCTTGTGCTGTCCATCTACCCTTCCAAGCATGATGTCATTCACCAAGGACTGGTCCCTCCCGGCAACATGGCCAAAGTATGTGAGACGTAGTTTCAAAATCCTCACCTTTAAGGAGCAACTTGGTTTCACCCTCTCCAGGAAAAACCTGGTTGTTCTCTTTTCAGTCCATGGAATGTTCAATACTCTTCTAATAGCAGTCAGTCTTATATTTTTCCTTTTATGACTGACTTACTTCAGCATCAGATCTTCTAAATTTATCCAAATCATGCAGGGTTCTGAGAATTCGTTATTTTTTGTTAATGCTGCATGTTACTCCATTGTGTGAATGTACTAATTTCTTTTTTCACTCATCCATTCAAGGACATTTGGGTAGTTTTCATCTTTTTTACTACTGTGAATAATGCTGCATTGAACATTGATGTTGTGCGTCGTTGAATCAGAACAACCAAATGGCTGAACCTCTTTCTCTCATGGAGCATCTTGTGGATTTAAACCATAAATCTTTGGATTGTAGCACAGTTTCTTACCAGTACGTCACGAGAGCTCTGTGTAATGAACATTAGTATGTATTTCTATCTGTTTAAGTCACAGCTCTTAATTCTTTAGAATTTACATCTAATATTTCTGAAGCAACTACTATTTCTATTTTCAACATTTTAAGGAAAAGCCAAATTGCATCCAATGATAGTAGAGCATTTACATTCCAACAACAGTGTGTGAGAATCAGTCACTCCATACCCTTGTTGTTTACTGTCTTCTTGAACTTTGCTAGTTTTGCTGTGGCAAGCTATCTCACTATTGTTTTGATTTGCTTGTCTCTAATAGCTAATGATCTTGAATCTTTTTTCCATCTGAATATCTTCTTTGGTAAAATGTCTTTTCATGTTCACTGCCTATTGGTAAGCGGGTTCTTTTCATGATATGGAGTTCCAATCCAATTAAACAAAAGTTATATCATTCATAGAATAAAATTCTATCTTGAGGATAATCATATAGCCTTTCATATTTCATACATCGTATTATATGCAGTTATCACTAAATTGACCAATCGTTAGCTGTTGTTAGGTGTCATTGACTACAACTCATAGAGACAATAAACAATAGAATTGAACCTGGCTCCATCCTGCACCATTCTTACAATCTCTATCATTCTCAAGGTTATATGGTCACCACTGTGTTGATTATCTTGTTAAAGGTAATTGACCCTGGACCTTTCCCAGCCTGATGTCTTTCCCTATAACCTCTTGAAAGTATGCTCAAACGTCAGTATGTACTATTAATGCAATGCCTCAGTTTAAAGGTTAAGTACTAAGTATAAAATATCAATTTCATAACAACTCATTATAAAGTACACACTGATCTTCAAAATTGTACCTCTTAAACACCACCAAAATAAAAGAAATATAACCATTTTTTCTTTTTTAAGTTTTCATTCTTATCTCATATTATTTCACCTTTAAGACTTAAGTTTCCTGAGAAAGACATATTAAAAAGCCCACCACAAAATCTTCCCTGTTTCTAGATTAAAACAGCTATGCACACAGTTAGAAGAGAAAATTTAATGTCTTTTCTATGAAAGCACAAGGAACTTCATGAAAAATGAAGTCAGGAAATGCTAGAGTGGAAATATAAAGGCAATAATTATAACTAACATTTGTTGAATGATGGCATATGACAGACACTGCCAAATATTTCACTTGCTAGTTAAAACCAAAATTTGAATAATAAAGAAAGAAATAGTGGCCACGAAAAAAAATAACATTTCTTTAAAACAGCAAAGTGCCATTATTTTTCAGTGATTACTAAATTTATTCTTCTCAGCAAGTGAAACTAAGATACAAAAGCAGATTTGTTCAGCCATAAACACATCATTCTTTTCCAACAGAAGGCTGCTTTCCTTTGTGTCTTTTTAGCTCCATGAGGGAAGAAAAGACATTGGTGCTTCTTGTTGTTGTTGTTGTTATTGTTGTGTGTTTTCCAGTCCAATACCACTCATAGCAACCTTATGAACAATAACTCTGAACCTTGCCCTCTCTTGAGCCATTCTCACTATGTCTGACACACTTGTCCCTATTGCCACAGTCACTGTGTCAATCCATCTCATCTAGGGTGTTCCTTTCCTGTGCTGACCCTTCAACCTTCCCAAACATGATGTCCTTATCCAAGGACTAGTCCCTCCTGGCAACATGCCCAAATATGTGAGATGGAGCTTCAAAATGCTTACCTCCAATTAGACCCTGGTTTCACCCTCTGTAAGACAGACCCGTTTGTTCCTTTTGCTGTCTATGGTTCACACTCCTCTAGCACCACAACTCAAAAGGATTGATTCTTTTTCTGTCACCCTTATTCATTGTCCATCTCTCTGATGCACAGCAAGTAATTCCAGAGACCATGGACTGGATTAGGATCTTAGTCTCTAGACCAACAGTGTTATTTCCTGACTGCTGGTGCCAAGGATGTTGACTGTGGACCTGAGGAAGATAAAATTAACAGTCTCAATTTCTTCTCCATCTATCATGATGCTATCAATTGGTCCAGTAGTGAGAATATTTGTTTTCTTGATTTTGGGCTTCAGTCCGAATAGAGGTTTACAGTCCTTGACTTTCTGTAACAGAAGTTTCAAGTCCTCCTTAGATTCAGTAAGCAAGGTTGTGTCATATGAATTACACAAGTTGATGAATCTTCAGTCCTGATGTCACATTCTTCTTCATAGAGTCCAGCCTCCCAAATATTCTGTTCTGCATATAGGTTGAAAACGTATGGAAAAATAATTCATCCCTGATGCACTCATTTCTTGATTTTTTTAACCATGCAGTGCTTCCTTGTTCTGTTCAGAGAAGTGCTTCATGGTCTAAGTAGGTTTCACATAAGTACAATCAAGTGTTCTAGGATTTCTATTCTTCTCAATGTTAGATACAATTTGTTATGATTCACATTGTCAAATGTCTTGCATAGTTAACTAAAATAACACCTTGGGGGATATTCATAGTGGGGAAAAGTTTGAGAAAGATACACTTTTAAAAGACAAAATTGGATACATTATAAACAGAAACAAAAGAAGATATAATTAAAGATGAGAGATATCAACAGATATACTAGTTAATAGTTGATGAGGGATATTCCATAATGAAAAGTGAGGTATTGCTGTTTCGAATAGATAAACAAATGTACTCAAATAACTTAGGACATGAAAGGTCATATTTTAAAGGAATGTACATATCTCTTGTGATTTTGGCAAAGAGTGTTGAATACACCACGGGCTGCAAGAAGAACAAAAATCTGTCTACAATTTGCAGCTTGAATGACCTTTATAAGTGAAGTTGGCAATACAATCTTCCACATACTTGGGGCATGTTTCCAGGAGAGGTCATTCCCTAGGGAAGGAAGTCATGCTTGGAAATGCGAACAGTCAGGCTAAGGAGATGAAGAACCTCAATGAAATAAATTGACATAGTGATTGCAACATTGGGTTTAAGCACCACACAGAGTGTAAGGATCCCATGACTCAGAGCTGACTGCACAGCACCAAAACCCGGCACATTTCTTCCCTAAGAAATCATGCCTAAGTAGTTGCTATCTAAAGGAATAAAATAGGCTTATCAGGAAATATTGAATCTTTCAACAAAATCATGCATATATATTTTTATATTTTTTTAATTGTAATTTTCATGAAAGCTTATAGGAAAAGGTATTCCTTCATTCATACTTGCATATTTTTACCACCTCTCCCTTGTTTCCCCCTCTCCCAGTTCATGTTTTGTTTTTTTAAAATATTCATTCATGGTACAATTGTACAATTACCTCCCTCAGCCTCCTCTTCCATGTCTTCTTTGCAAAGTACCTCTTATCTGGGCTATTGTTGTACATATAAAGCCTAATCATATATTCCTTTTAAATAGTTCTTTCCTTCATCTATTCCAGTACAATGTTCATTATCTATCCTATTCTCCTCCCAAACTCTCAAGTCAGACTGAGATCTTCCAATCAGCATAATGTTCAGCAAGGTTACTCATGTTGTGTAATGTTTTATGATTTCATTGTTTTTTGGTGCTGCATAGAATTCCATTGTATAACATATTTGTGTGTGTGTGTGTGTGTGTGTGTGTGTGTGTGTCCCCACTCATCTGTTAATGGGCACTTGTGTTGCTCCCATATCTTTGTTATTGTAAATAATGCAACAATAAACATGGCTGTGCATATATCTGTTTGGATGGTGGTTATGGTTTAATTAGGGTATATTTCCAGTAATGGAATTGCTGGATCAAATGGTATTTCTAGTTCTCATTTTTTGAGAAAGTGCCAAAGTGCCTTCCATAATGGTTGCACCATTTTACACTTCCACTAGCAGTGAATAAGGGTTCCAATCTTTCCATAACCTCATCAGTATTTGCTGACTGCTGCCCTGTTAAACTTTGCTGTCATTACTGGGGTGAGATGATATGTTATAGTTGTTTTTATCTGCATATCTCTTAGAGCTAGGGATTTTGAACATTTATTCATATGTTTGTTTGCCATCTGAATGTCTTCTTTGGTGGAGTATCTATTCATATCCTGTGCCAATTTTGTGATTGGGTTGTTTACCTTTTACTTGTTGAGGTGCTTGGGTATTCTATAACTTTTAGATATGACTCTTGTATCACTGATATATTTTTAATTACTTCATTTAAGTTTGAAATATGGTATGTAAATATGTTCTTTTTGCTTGCCTTTAAAATGAAAATTATTGTAGTACTTGGTCTAAAATCAGAATAAATGAAGAGCCAAATTTTATTTTACATATGTGATAAAATAAATCACATAGCTGTAATTCCAGAATTCTGATGAAATAAGCCTATCAGAGAGTAATGACAGCCAACTTCTGTTTCATAAATTAAGATAAATTCAACCTTGAGACCCACAGTTACATAGAGACCTTGTAGAGAAGATCTGATTTCAATTTAACATACTGTCATTGTTAATTTTTTTTAAGATTTTTCATGATATGGTAATTGAAGCCAAGACTTCTCCCATAATAGATCTGTAGATAAAGAAGAAATTGAAAAACAGGGCTTCAGAAAGAGCATCAAGTCCTTGTTGTTGTTATGTGCCTGTGGCTTATAGTGATCGTGTGTATAACAACTCTGAACCCTGTCCTATCCTGAGACAGTCTCACTGTCTCAAATACACCTGCCTCTATTACCTCAGTCACTGTGACCATCTCATCCAGGGTCTTTCTCTCCTGCATTGTCCCTCCACCCTTCCAAGCATGATATTCTTCTCCAAGGACTGGTCCCTCCTGGAAACAGGCCCAAAGTATGTGAGATGAAGCTTCAAAATACTTGCCTCCAGAAAGCAACTTGGTTTCACCCTTTCCAGGACAGACTTGTTTCTTCTCTTGGCAGTCCATGGTATGTTCAAGTCCTTACTGATGTCTAATATACAACTAGGCAATTTTGTCCTGATATGTAATTGTAAGGTTATTGTTGTTTCTCATCAAGTTGGAATAGACTCATAGCTGACCCTACAAATACTTGTGATGATCTGTGATTCTTTCTACTGATGTGTGGTATTAGAACTTTCTAAGAATGACTATTCTGTCCATTGCCTTAGACTTGACCATTAGCCTAGGTAGGAACATATAAGTAAGATGAATCTTTGTAGCTTTGCCTGTCTCCTGTAACTCCCCTGGAGGCATGGTCTCAGCTGCCTCTACTGCAGACATATGACCTGATGTTGATCAGCAACTTCAACACCATCAACAATCGTGAGAGGAACATAAGAGAGAGCTAGGCAGACTGTTGAGAGACTGTGGCAAGGTATAGGCTGACAGAGAGAGATGGAGCTGGAGTCAGAGATTCATAAATTAGAAGTATTTTGTTGTTGACTGAGAAACTGCCTGGATTAATTGAGATATTGTATCTTACTGTTGTCTGAAATCATTGAGGTATTGTGTTCTGCTGTTAACCTGGCTAGGACTTCTGTCCACTAAATGTGGACTTTCACTGTGAGATATGATTTGTTTCTTACCCTCCAACCCATTTCCCTAATAAAGTCTACAGTTGTAAGTAGACTGAGATTTCCATAAGGTCTGTGTGGTAATTTGAAATTAATTTCAGAACCCAGTAACAAGTAGAAGAGGATGCAGTAGGGTAGGAGCAATGTCTAACATTTAGGGGATCAGTTTTGTACTGTAGATGTTGATGGTGTGAGTTCCTCCCTAAAGAAATAGTAGAAATCAGACTCAGTCATCCCCATGGTGCCATTATTCCTTTCATATGATGATAAAGAAAATAGTATTTTAACAGTAAATTGCAAGTTTCTCAGTGTATCCAAAATAAGACTGTCATTGAGATTTAATTTTAAAGAAATAAATATTGATAAATGTGTGCATGAGATAAGAAAATCTGCTTGACTCTCAGTGCTCGGAGCTGGAGTGCAATGTTAATGGAACTCTAAAAGATAGGGCTAGTTTGAGCTGATTGTCTTGTTTGACTTGATGACAATGTAAAAATGGTGTGCATACTGTAATCCACTAACCTAGATACAACTACTGAAAAGAAGGTCATTAATGGAGATCTCGTTAAAAAGTTGTTATGCATTCTTCCATTAATTTCCTTTAGACACCCAAGAGTTTAATTTAGCTATCTTTAAATTTAAAATGTTAATGAATTTTAAAGATTTTTTATATATGCAATGATAGAATGTTTCCATTTTCTAGAGGTTCCTATGGTTGTTGTTTTTTTTTATTTAAAGAAACAACAAGTCAAAAACTTAAGTCAAGCAAAGAACAGAATTTATGCAACCATTCCTATATGTGCAAGTACCCAAATTTATTGATATATAAAGTGTATAATGAAATGAAACTCACTGTAGCTTTTCCTTGGTTTAATATATTCCATGTCCTTTCCCCATTAGCCAAATTATGTCCGAAATTTTACTATTTTTGTAGAAAAGCTCTCTCCTGACATTTCATATTTGATTGAGTGGCATGAAAAACACACACACCCAAAAAGGATGTCAAAGAAATCACAAGATAAAGTGAAACAAAGTTTATGTCTTTCCAATCATTCCAAAATTTTAAAGTCAGTGGAATTTGCTTTTTCCTGTGACAGAATAACCCTATGAACTGTATACCATCTTCTTTTTATTTATGAAAAATTTGAAACATACAAAAAAGTAGAGAAAATAGTTTAATAAATCCC
>NW_006399758.1:28821781-28833591 GCF_000299155.1 Elephantulus edwardii | reverse complement strand
AAGAAAAAATTCATTATTATATTACTTTATTAACAAATAGTAACATGTTACCAATTTCATCATGTCCTTTTTAAATTGTGCTGTTATAAAATAAAATAAACTCTAAAGTATTAAGTAATAAAACTGCTATCAAAGTTTTCCAGTATAATTTAAATTTAACCCAAATCCTATAAGCCCAAGAACTTAATTAAAGTAAAAATACTTGGCAGAGCTGAGTTACAATAGAAAGCAGGATACAAGAGACAAAGTAAATATGCAAGTCACTTCCAAGCTCAGTTCTTCCTTTGTAAGAATGTTGTTGTTATTGTCTGTTGTTGTGTGTCGTCAAGTTGCCTGTGACTCATATTGACCCTATCGTACAACATCTCTGCTATCCTAAGCCAACCTTATAGTGGGTTAAAAGAAATGAGTTTCAAAGTCTCTTTCAACCCTAGGATCTTGTGATTGCAAGAGAGCACACTTAACTTTCATATAAACAAAAGCCATCATCAGTATTTGAGATCATTTTATATTTTAAATAGCTTTTGCATAGTTTAAAAAAATTTCCATTTCTGACAAGATGTTAATTTAAATACATCAAAATGTACAGAAAAAGTGTTATACTAGAGAGAAAAATAAGGCAGTAATCATTAATTAAGTTGTATACACTTTCAGTAAAAAATATTTAAGAAGAATTTTCCTAGCTTGTGATAGAATCTCTGCAAACATCTCTATCAGTAGAATGGTCCTGTGGGAAAGTATGTAAGTAAACTTGAAATTCATGTCATGAAATAAAACTTTGATAATCCAAAATGTGAGTATGTGTCTCACATTATAAGAAAAGTGTTTAATACCAAAGACCTCATTACAGATCAGAACTGAATAGGAATTTGCATTAGCTTTTTATGCTATTGTTGTTGTTGTTGGGTGTTGTCCAGTCAAGCACAACTCATAGTGGTCCTTCAAACAGCAAATGGAACCTTGTCCTAACCTGTGCCATCCTCACCTTCTCTGACACACTTAAGTCCATTGCTGCAGTCAGTGTGTCAATTCACTTCAACAAGGGTCTTTCTTTCACTGATCCTTCACCTTTCCAATCATGATCTCCTCCTCCAAGTAATAGCCTCTCCTAACAACATGTCTAAAGATTGAGAAGAAACTCACCGTCTTTCCCTCCAAGGAGCACTCTGGCTGCAATTTTTCCAAGACATATCTGTTTGTTCTTTTGACAGTCTATGGGCAATTCAGTATTCTTCTCTAATATTGCAACTCAAAGGCATCAATTCTTCTGTCAGCTCTCAGATGCGTAGCAAGTGATTGAAAAGACCATGACCTGAATCAGACACACTTTAGTGCATATAGCAAGCTGCTAGAGAGTCTTACTCCGATTCTGATTCTGTATTATTTTTTATATAGTTCAGTTTCTAAGATTATTTTTCCAGCATGTTGTTGTTGTTGTTGTTGTGTGCTGTCAAGTTGCCTGTGACCCATAGTGACTCTATGTTGAGCAGCTCTGAAGCCCACTCTGTCCTGAGCCAGTCTTGCTGATTCTGACACACCAACCCCCATTGTCCCAGATAGTGGATCAATCCATCTCATCTGGGTTCTTCCTCACCTGCACTGTCCTTCTACCCTTTCAAGTATGATGTCCTTCTCCAAGTATCGTTCCCTCCTGGCCACATGCGCACAGTATGTGAGACAGAGCTTCAAAATCCTAGCCTCCAAGGAGAAACTTAGTTTCACCTTCTCCAAGACAGACCTATTTGTTTCCTTGGCAGTTCATGGTACGTTCAACACTCTTCTCCAGCATCACAACTCAAAGGCATTGATTCTTCTTCTATCATCTTTCATTATTTTCCAGATCTCTGATGCATACATAGCAAATGAGTACAAAGACCATGGCTTGGATTAGGCACACCTTAATCTCTAGACTGAGACTGATATTGTTGCTTTTTCATACTTTAGAGAGGTCCCTAACAGTAGATTTTCCCAGTGCAATGTGTCTTGATTTTCAGACTGCTGCCAAGAGTATTGATTGTGGAGTCGAACAAACTGTAACTGTTAACAGTCTGAATTGCTTCTCCATCCATCATGGTGCTGCTAATTTGACCAGTAGTGAGAATCTTTGTCTTCTTGATGTTGAGCTTCAATCTGTATTGAAGACTACAGTCCTTGGCCTTCTGCAGCAAGTGTTTCAGGTCCTCCTCCGTTTCAGCAAGCAAGATTGTGTTATTAGCATTATGTAGGTTATTGATGAGTCTTCTTCCAATCTTGATGCCACATTCCTCCTTATAGAGCCCAGCTTCCTGAATGATCTGTTCTACATATAGTTTGAAATTGTGCGGAGACAGGATGCTTTCCTGACACACTCCTTTCCTAGAGTCCTTAAGTGGCACGAGTAAGTACTTGAGTATTATTTGAAAGTTTTGCAGTTCAAATCTATCCAGAAGCATCTGAGATTTTCTGAGAGGTTACACCCATAAAAGTCCCATAGATTACGGGAGCGCTGGTGGCCTAGTGGCAAGGAGCTGCAACTACAATCCCAGAGGCCCACGGTTTGAATCCAGCAGATGCTTTGCCGGGAAAGGAAGGACAGTCTCCTCCTGTACCAGTCAGATCTGATTTGACGGTACACTCACACAAAAATAATAAAATAGAAAAAATAATAATAAATAAAAAGTCCCATAGATTGAAGTTTTGCTCTGCAACACGTAAGGGCACCAGAAATTGAAATCCATTTGATGGAAATGTAATTAGCTTGTTTCAGTTTTTATTCTGTTCAATCTATATTCTGAGAAAATAATTCAAGAAGTTAGACTTTAGGAAGAAGAATGTGGCATCAGGATCAGAGGAAGATTTATCAACAACCTAGAGACTAA
The DNA here is from genome assembly GCF_000299155.1 of Elephantulus edwardii. Classification (NCBI taxonomy): domain Eukaryota; kingdom Metazoa; phylum Chordata; class Mammalia; order Macroscelidea; family Macroscelididae; genus Elephantulus; species Elephantulus edwardii. The sequence continues at coordinate 28,830,733 of NW_006399758.1, read as the reverse complement.
TAATGCGCCTGGTCCAAGCCGTGGTCTTCACAATTACTCATTATGCATCAGAGAGCTAGACAATGACTCAGGATGACAGAAGAAAAATTGACATAAGCTGTAGGATGAGTTCAAGAATATCATCCACGAAGAATGCAAAAGGTCATTACAAAGACAGAAGAAAACAAAAATGGGTGTCAGAAGAGATACTGTATATTGTACTAGAGCAGTGAGAAGCCAAAACAAAGGGAATAAGATGTTAAGGAGCTGAATGGAATATTTAAAAGGCAGCTCAGGGAGACAAGACAAAATATTATAATGAAATGTGCAAAGAACTGGAGTTATAAAATCAAAAGGGCTGAACTTGCTCAGCATTTCTTAAACTAAAGAAACTAAAGAACAAATTCAAGCCTCGAGTTGCAATGCTTATGGATGATATGGGCAGAACATCGAATGATTCCAGAAGCATTAAAGAAAAAGATGGAAGGAGGATAGAGTCATTTTACCAAAAAGAATTGGCTGACAAAAAGGAATTTCATGAAATAACATATGATCAAGAGGCAATGGTGATGAAGGAGGAAGTTCAGGCTGCTCTGAAGGACTTGGCAAAAATTAAATCCCCAGGAATTGGTGGAATACCATTTGACATATTTCAGGTTGTGTGTGCCGAGAAATCTGGAGGAGGCTTGGCAAACTGACTGGAAGAGATCCATGTTTTTCCCTTTCCAAAAAAACTGACCCAACAAAACATGGAAATTTTTGCCTGAGAAGATGCTTAGATTAATTGAAAGAATGTATGTTGCTGTTGACTGAATGAAATGGAGCCGGAAGCAGAGTCCTCGAGGAAGAAACAGGGCCAGAACCCTTGAGATGAAGATAAAGCAAAAGTTTTGTTTGCTGGATGATTGACAGAAGAGCTGATTTGGGACTGCTACCTCCCAGAGTCAAAGACAAGTCTTTAACCCTAGAGGTCAAAGAAGTCTTCGAAAAAGACTGCTGGAGACTGAGGGAACAGTTCATAAATAGTTTTATTTATTTTTTATTAGGACTAAAGGAACTCGGTAACACTAACTTGTAAGGCTGAAGGTCGAAGAAACTGAGACTTCATAACTGAGACTTCATAAGTGGTTTTATTTCTTTTTATAGAACTAATGGAATTCTGTAGCACTAACTTGTAAGGCTGAACATCAAAGGGCCTGAGACCACACTTAAGAAGCTGACAGGGAGAAAAGTGCAAAAATGAATGAATGGAAATCCAAAATTTCTGTGAGTGTTCATTAAAAGTAATAATTAAATAAAGAGAAAAAACCCCAAAAGATTACCAAAAAAAAAGAAGCTGTCTGAATTGCCATATTGTGTCTCATAGTTTAAAAGAAGCTGTCTGAATTGCGATATTGTGTCTCATAGCTTGTTAACTTTTCTAATTAACATCATAATTATGAGTATGGTTCTGTGTAGCATGCATAGCTAATGCAATGGTTTTGGGACCCAGTGAGATAGTTAAGATTGGTGTTGGGATTGGTAGAACAACAAGACAAGCAAAAATCAGGAGGAGATTTTTTTAAAAGTCCAAAACAATACAAATAAAACTAACGAGGCATTAGAGGCACTGGAAAAACAAGAAACCACAATCCAAAATATGAGGTCTAAGGTTTCAGATGCTGTCAACATGATGGATGGACACATGAACAGAGTTGAAGAGATGAAAAACAGAACCAGTGAAATAGAAGATAGAATTGCCACCACTGATCTGCTAGAGCAAAAACCAGAATTAAAAAGGAAGGGAAAAGAAGAAAATCAAAGAATAATGTGGAACACTATCAAGAGAAATAGCATGCACGTCATTGGAATCCCAGAACAGGAAGAAACAAGTAAAGGCACCAAAGGTTGTGGAAGAATTATGAGAAGAAAACTTCCCAGGAATAATGAAGAATGAAAGCTATATATTCAAGGAGCTGAATGAACACCATAGAAGAGACCCCAAAAGAAAAACATGAAGGCCTATCATAGTCAAATTTGTCAGAACTAAAGATAAGGAGAAAATTCTAAAAGCAGCGAGGGAGGAAAACAAGAGTAACCTATAAAGGAGAGCAGATTAAGTGCTGATTTCTCAGCAGAAAACATGTGAGCAAGAAGATAATGGAATGACATTTATCATTCAAAGAACACAACTGTCAACCAAGAATATTGTACCCAGCAAAGTTGTCCATCAGCTATGACGAAGAGATCAAGATATTCCCAGAAAAACAGAACCTAAGAGAGTTTGTAAAAACAAGACCAGCATTACAGGAAACACTGAGAGATGTCCTTCTTACAGAGGTGCCACAGAAAGCAGGATGGACCAAAGTAACTGACAACAACACCAAAAAAACCCTCAAAATAGTAAGCAATTGAAGGATGAATAATAAAATTTTGTATATTTATATAATGATAAGTATTAACAATGAAAAGGGATGAAAAGTTAATTCCAAAATGTGAATGAATTTGTACAGCATGCTTAGTGAAAGAAGTCAGTGAAGTTTTATCACATAAGGGAACTCTCATGGCCTACTGCTGAGAACCCGCACTGCAATCCCAGAAGCATGTGGTTCAAATCTGAAAGCTGGTTCATGGGAGAAGGATGGATCATTTCCTCCCACGCAATTAACTGCTTCTGAAAACTCACTGGGGGGTCATCTATGGGTTCCAACTCAATGGTACTTAACAACAATAACAATGTATAATTCAATTTCTATGAAGTCAAGTACTATCATCAGTCCAGTCCAGGGACACATTAAATTATCCTCATCCTTCATTCTAGGCAATTCTATTACAAAAAAAACTGTATCAATGGTTATCTGGAGTTACTGGTAAGAATACAAGATAGATTAGACAGCTAATGTGAAGGATATATGTGAATTGTGAGCATTAGATTAGTCAGTATAATCATTTTAAATTTACAACTGTAAATTCAGCAACAAAATGAAGAGAGTTTACATCTAAATACGAGCTACACACCTTGATTCCCTTACACGTTATGCCTTTTATTTTATTTGGCCATTCTTTTTCACTGTTTAGCTTCTTTTTTCAGGTCCGATTTTTGTACAATCCAAGCAATTTCAGGGAACTATTGTTGATGTAATTCAGACTTATATTTCTAATTCGTAAGGTGAACAAAGAAAAAAAAAATACCCACCAAATCCGTGTAGTGAACTTGTATTAGGACTAGAGTTAAACCTTCCCCATTGTCTCCTATTGATTGGATAACTGAACTGTGCTTTGCCTGCTTGGCTTTCTTCTTTTCCCAAGACTTCACTTAATGAACTGGTTCCTGGGACTTGAATGGTTGTCTCTCCTTGAGCTGCTAAGTTAAAAATATCCAAGCTTTATTGATAGAAATAATAGACCTAGATTTTCTCAAGTTTGCCAGTGGTGTCATAAAAATGTGAATAACATCTTTATATTAAATAGTTCATAAAAGAAACTTAAGCAGTAAAAATTAATAGTGCATCCATTTGCTGCATATGGTCTGCTGCTTATTGAATCAGTGCAATTGCTGAGGATAAAGCCATAAAACTTAGTAAAGGAAAAATAACATAAAGATCTATTTGTTTATGATCTCGCCATATCAAGAGAAAAATCAAATCTGTGATTTGAAAATCATTTAAAAAATTTAACACAATATAGAATAAAAAGCAATGCACCTGTAGTACACAATGTTAAGATTGCAAGAATAAGGCAAAGAAACTCTCCACTACATGCCATTTTTCAAGGTGAAAGGAAATCCTTGTCAAATCCCAGCAGTGAAAGGAAATGAGGAAGGATGATTAATAACACTGTTGGCAGAAGAAAATAAACCTTAAAATCTAAACAATCTGCCATCACACAGAAAGCGTATGATTCTATTCTCTCTGCATTTTAATTGCTGGTCTATTATTTCTGAAGTACTGTGGAACTCTGTTTAAAATTGTACAATATTGTTCAGTATTAAAATGGAATTATGGAAATTTTTAGTGAGCCGTATAAATCCTTGGTATCTCCTATTGTTCATAAGCACAGTTTTTCCCACCGTCATTTAGCAATTCCTAAATCAACGTTGCTCACACACTGGGCTGCTCAGTTCCAGGTGGGAGGAAAGGTCCGTGCCATCAAACTAAATATCATTACTGCTTGGAATACCTTATTCCAGAACAAAATTTTAATTACTATATCTATCCCTTAAAACAAATAAAAAACAAATATTATAACAAATATTTTTTCTTTTATAGATACAAGTCATTTTAAATTAATCACAAAAGGCAAGAAGAAAATGCCAAAGCCTTCATATCCTCCACCACTTCATGCTTCTTCCACTTAATTAACTCTTAACATTTATTTCTTTTTTATTAAATTTTTATTAATAATAATAATTTTAGTGAAAATTTACAGATATTTTGGATTTCCATTCAATTACTGTTGCACTTTTCTGCCCGTTCCAGCCCTCTTCTCCAGTTCTTTCTTCTCTTTGAAAAGTTTAAAAAAATCTTTCATTATTATACAATTCCTCTCCCAAAGTCCACTCTACTATACAGCCTTTGTTCTGGACTCCTGTCATGACAATAATACCTAATCATATACCCTTTTAAACAGTTCTCTCCCTCATCTGTTTCAATGCTGTATACATAATTTACCCCATCTTTCTCAGTCTCCCCCCCAACTGCGATGGCAATCCCATTTTACAGCATGCAGTATTTGTCCTTTTGTGACTGAGTTATTTCACTCAGCATAATGTCCTCCAGGGTTACCCATTTTGCATAATATTTCTTGAGTATCTTGTTTCTCAATGTAGCATAGTATTCCATTGTGTGAATATACCAAAGCTTCTATCCATTCATTTGTTGATGGGCACTAAGGTTTTTTGCCAACTCTTTGCTATTGTGAACAAAGCCGTGATAAATATGGGTGTGCAAACTCTTAACATTTTTATACTCATTTATAAAGTTTATCCCCACTGGTGCTACAGTTAAATACAGTACACTAAAGTAATTAAATAATAAGATGCATATTTAATTATAAAATAAACAGTCTATAAGCTAAAAACATAAAACTTTGAGAAAAATCAAAAGGAATATTTCTAAATAAATTGAGAGATAAAATTGTTGCTGTGTGCATAGTCAGAACCAGTCCATAGCTGATCCTCTGGCAGGTTTTCAGAGGCCATTAATCACACAGGAGGAAATTGCCCATCCTTGTTCCATGGGGAAGCTGATGGCCTTTAACTGCCTGTCTTCGGAATTGCAGCTCAGCTTCATGTCACCAGAATAATATCATTTATTAAATGATTTAGTGTTACATGGATAGCCAATTCACCCCAAATATGTATAGAGATTCAAAGCAATCCTAATCAAAATCCTAGCGTTTTTTAGCAATAATCAAATTCCAAAATTTCTACAATGAGACAAATAAATTAAAACTAAAAGTCAAAATAATTAAAATAGAATAAAGTTGGAAGATCAGTTCACTTTTGTAAGCATCATTAGTATTATATTGAAAAAAGCTGTTAGTGACTGTGAATGGGATTTTGTTTAAATATAGTATCAGTGAAGCAAAGACGTTATATTGAGTGCATAACTTAGGTTGTTGAGTCTTCCTTCAATCCTGATGCCATATTCCTCTTCACTGAGTCCAGATTCTCAAATTATTTTCTCCTTAGTATTCTAAATATCAGATTATTAAACCCTAGAAAGTTACACTAAAGTATGTCGTGTACTAGGTCGTTTAATAACTAGAAGTGAGAATGTTTGGTATTATAAATCCTTATTAGCAGAAAAAGTCCACCAAGAGCTAATTTGGAGGTTTTGTAATAGGATAATAGACAATAACTCAACAACATAACTCATCAACAAATGTGAACCAACTCATACCTGAACCTCCAAGAGGTTTTCAGGAAGCGTAAATCTGGTGAGAGAAGAATGCCTATGTTTCTTCCTTGGGGCAGATACTAGATTTTAACCCCTAGAGAAACTCCACCTTTGTGTTAGAAGTATAATTTCCTACAGATTATAACATCAGAGCTTCTTTATAGAAAAATAAAGGAAATTAAAATACTGCATCTAAAGATACATGGGGAGCTCTGGTGTCCTGGAGATGAGAATCTGAGCTGCAACCCCAAAGGCACGCGGTTGGAATCTACCAGCTGCTCCTCAGGAGAAGGGTGGGCAATCTCCTCCTCATGTAATTACTGCCTCTAAAAACCTACTGGAGGGTCAGCTATGAGGTCAGTTCTGACTACATGGTACGTAGCCAACAATAATGACTGGAAAGATTTCATTTTTGATCCTTGTTTTTGATTCAGTTGTTCCCAGTCTCATATATGAAGATGATATAATTTTATTTGGTTTATCCACAAAAAGAAAGGTTGTCTGGTGATCTAATGTAAAGAAGATGTGCTGTAATCCCAAAAGCATGTGGTTTGAATCCACAAGCTTCTCCACAGAAGAAGGATGGACAATCTCCTCTTATGTGGTTGATTGCCTCTGAAAACCTGCTAATGAGTTAACTATGAATTGGTTTCAACTTGATGATACACAACAACCAGAAAAACACTTTTGCATTACAAAATTAGGTCTGTGCAAGATCAAAACAGTGTGAATGTTCTGCAAGGGAAAGCTTCTTGAACGAAGTCCATTTAAGATCCCTAACTAAAATGCACTGATAAGAGAATGAACAAGTTTGTCCTGGAGAGGGTTAAACCAGGCTGCTCCCTGGAGACAAGGATTCTGAAGTGCCTTCTGACATAGTTTAAACATGTTGCAAGGAGTTACCAGTCGTTGGAGAGGATCATCATGCTTGGAAGGGTGGAGGGACAGAGCAGGAAAGGAAGACCCTTGATGAGATGGATTGATTTGAGATCATGGGCATAGGTGTGTCAGAGACAATAAAATTTGCACAGGCTAGAGTAGGATATAGGCTTTTGTACATAGAATTTGCTATGAGTCGCAGTAACATAACGATAACACAACTAACACAGAGGAAGAAAATTGTTTCTATTATCTACATGAGCCAGGATTACTGCCTTAAGTCCCAAGTACAGTTACAGAGAGTGAGGTGAGTCATTAAGCTTTAAGCAGATGCGAATACTCAGAAGACCCAGGGTATTAAATGATGTTCCTGTATACTGCAGCCCATAATTTAGGCAATCAAAAGTCAGAGGAAGACAGCACGAGTCTACTGTTATGGAGAATTTGGCACACACTTTCAATTTTCACTTTCTTCTCTGATGGTCAATAAATTAACCTGAAATACTGTAAATTTGATACAGAACTTGCTACAGGATGCATGATTCCTTTTAGATACAGCTTGAAAATGAATGCTTATGAGTAACTTGTTACTGCATACCAATTTTCTCTTTTGATCCACAATTTTTAATTAAAATAGATTTAGCTAATTTCACTAGTCTTAATCTTTAAATCACCACGTTCTACTCTTCGCACAGTAAATTAAAAGAAAGAACACTCACTCAGGAAGAAGTCTGGTACCTGATATTATCTCCATAAACTGACAGTCAGAGAGGGTCAAATATTAAAGAACTCTAGACCTTTCTTCAAAATCACATCTACATTATTCTTAATTTAAAAACAAGACAAAACAATAAATATTTGCTACTTAATCTCTTTGAAAGTAATTTAAATTTAAAATTTGGTAAGTGATATAGACATGCTGTTGTTGTTGAGTCAAGGTTGATTCATAGTGACTCTTTGAACGAAAGATCTAATGTCTTTCCATAGCTATTGTTCTCTCTCCAAGTACATAGAGTTTTCAGAGGCATGTGGTTTAGGAAGTGGATGCCACTCCTGCTTTCAAACCTGTTTTACAACTGGGAGCTCCACCGAACACTGTTAACCATGTGAAACCATTATGGTATTTGATAACCCAGTGGCACAAGGTTCAGCATCACAGAAAACCCAGGCTACTTCATACAACATATTTACAAAGAGTGATGTGCAAAGTGAAGAAATGTTCCTCCAGATATAACAGCACTAGTCTCAATTAGCACTGGTTAAGTTTTGTTGAGTCAAATACAACTGGGAGTAAGCTTTGCACACAAAAGACCCAAAACTCTGTTCTGGAATTAACTTCATATTTGTACATTTATAAAAGAGTTTGTATATAACAAATATTGATAGATAGATGATAGATGGATAGATAGACAGAAGCAAATATACCAAAATATATGAGGTAATTTGATTGCCAGAACTAACTCATAGATGACCTTTCAGTAGATTGTCAGAGGCTATAAATAACGTGGAAGGAGATTGTCCGTCTTCCTTTTGCAGCAGCTAGTAGATTTGAACCAGAGGCCTTTAGATGGGCAACAGCTCACGTTCTTAACACTAGGCCACCAGAGCTCCCTATACCCAACTTTATGTTAGTGTTACCAGTGGCACTAACTATTGTTTTCTCTGTCTTAATTTCTGACTTATTTTGTGTTTTCTTTACTTCTTACATTTTTTTTCCAAATTGGCTTAAGTCTTAATGGTCCCTCCATGTAGGACTAAGAACAATGTCCCAATTTGACTCACCCATATTCAAATTGCAAACCTTTGCCAATGCTGCCTTCAGAATCAAAACTCATACTCATATTCATGTCTTACTAATTCTTTCCCCCACACCCACCTTCCACTTCCTCAACAACATGCCTCCAGAAACTCTATGGACTTTAATAAATATTGATATTTGCAGAGGGACTTCAGGTCTTTTTTTTTTCATAAGGTCACTATCCATTATGCTTGACTCAAAGACAATCAACAACAACTACAATAGTGATTTTAGTGAAAGTTAAAAGAAAGAATTGGCTTTCATTCATTCACTAATACACATTTTCCTCCCTCTTCATCCCCCAATTCACTTTGGTTTTTTTAATATTTTTTTAATTGGGAAAAACATATTGGGGGTACAAGGAGGTGAGGGTTGGGGGCAGAAGGGTGAGGATGGGCCAGGATGCAGTTGCAGAGC